>NC_142933.1:43025374-43050374 GCF_046866305.1 Octopus bimaculoides | reverse complement strand
GAATATTCGTCATCTGATCATTAACATGCTTAATAGGATCATCATCATCATCGTCATCATCGTCGTCGTTATTACCATCATCATTATCATCATCATCGTCGTCGTCGTCGTCGTCGTCATCATCATCATCATCATCAACAGCAGCAGCAGCAGCAGCAACAACAACAACAACAGAAGCCACAGAAGCAGCTGCCTATGCGCACTATACATATAATATGTTTTCTTATAAACAGTTGCAAAGATTAAAATCCGTTCTTTTTTCTATCGAAGTTTCTGGGGAATGAATATATTATCTTATCTTGATGAAATGGCGAGATTGTTGAAGAAATTGTTGAAAGAAGGGCGGGCGTGGGCGATTTAATTTATCAAAATATAACTTAGACTAGATGAATTCTTGTGGTATTTTATGTAAAAAAAAAACAAAAAAAAAATGCCCAAAACATAAAAAGGATTACTTTGGGTTGAAAGAGAAGAATGTGTGGGTTTTAAGTATTATTTATTTATTTATTTATTGCTCTTCTGAAATAATTTTGATTAAACAAATTATAGTTGGAATCTTCAGAAGATGCAAATATACTTGTATTTACAATCTGCGCATTCATTCATCCTTCTATCAATCCATCCATCCATTTATTCAGTAAGCCAGCCAGCCAGCCAGCCAGCCAGCCAACCAGTCTGCAAGCTAGCCAGCCAGCAAACCAGCCTTACGTTCTTTGCCGTATATTCATATACACGAACAAACACACAGGCGCGCGTGCGTATGCATGTAAGATTATATGAATAAATACAAGGTTATTTTCAGTTCAACAATGCTTGGGGGCATGTTCGAACCCGTAAGAAAGCCATTCACTGTGTTTTGTCATGGTGAAACTTCCTCTCTGTAGACAAATGGTGTAAATACACCAAAATCAGTTTGCAGCACCATCTATCCAGACTGTGAGATGCAAGCCTTTCGGAGTGGTTATCTCCGTTTCAGCCAAAGAAACCAGACAGACGGTACTGCAAGTTGATGCGAGAGATTGTCTCTCTTATGATATTCTCATCATCATACAATGACTGGTAATGTTAACCGACAGCTCACCACAAACAAATTACTGAGTGACAGGGCTAAGCAATGATGTGTTAAAGGTTTTTTTCCAGTTCAAATATGATTGGAGCATATTCGAACCCGTAAGAAAACATTCACTGTTTTATCTCGGAGAAAATTTTCTGTCATTAAAGCGCCAGAGTTCTTTCACTCAAGTCGGTGACACCTGCTCCAGGACAATGCACCCATCCACAATTTTATCCTGGTAACCATCTACTTGACAGAGACGGGCATCAAAACTATGTATCATCCTCCCTACAGTCCAGATCTTGCTTCCAGAGACTATTGGTTGTTCTCTAGGCTAGAGGAGAAGATGAAGGAAGCTACGTGAAGGGTGCTGGGCACCTTCGCTTTAGCTGGTTGGCTAACTAACTGGCTGACTAGATGAATGGATTGATGGACAGAGTTTTCAGGAAAGACAATTTATTAATTTCAAAGAAGTACAAAAGTAGGATCCTCTGACTTCAATGCACTTGTAGCGCTCCAATCACTTAGTGAAGGTCCCTTGGTAGTCCTTATTCATCTTCTCCTCTAGCCTAGGGAACAACAAGAAGTTTCTGCGAGCAAGGTCTGGATTGTTGGGAGAGTGATGGACAGTTTTAATGGCTATCTGTGTCAAGTGGATGATACCAGGATGGAATTATGGAGAGGTGCATTGTTCTGGTGCAGGTGCCACCGACCTGAGTGGAAGTGCTCTGGGCTTTTGCGACGAAATCTCTTCCTAAAAGCCCTCAAAACCTCCTCAAACTACTCTTCGTTCATGGTCTGGCCAGAGGGAATCCAGTGGATATAGGTGATGCGCTTGTCAAAAAACGAAATCATCATGAGCTTCCTGGTGGACTTATTTTGATTGGCCTCTTGTACCAGCGAAAAACAGATGCTCAGCTCATACAAGTTAATCCATAAGAAGTCTGGAAATTTTCATACGTTTCTGTAGCATTTTTGTCCATTTTAACACAAAACTTTATTGCATGGTGAGTTTCCAAATCTTTTCACGTCCCGACTGCATTCTGGAAGCTAATCAACCGTGACAAACAGTGTCTAACAGGTGTATTCAAAGTGTTGTTAAAGCTCTCTCCATCAATGAGGAAAAACGAAAGTTGGCAGGTCAGCTTATTAAATGATATTAAATGGTATACTAAAATTACAATAATGTCTTCTCTAAAAATTTTGAGCTTAGTAGCCCGCGCTCTTAACTACTACGCCAAATTCCCGTAGGCAATTTTAAGTGAATTTTAGGGCTTATGAATCTAATATTTCCTATCCTTCTTTAATACAGGCTCCCATATGCTACTCATATCTGTGCTCGGTCTGCTTAGGAGGTTGTTGTGTCCAAGCATATGTGCTGCTTCTTTTAGTTTTCGTATTTTCCAGTGGTGTCCTCTGTCTATTATTTTAACTTCATCCCACAGGGAGAGGTGGTCTCCATTTTTCCATACATGATCAGCTATACCCGATTTATCAATATCTCCTCGTGTCACAGCCTTGCGATGTTTATCTACCCTTATTTTGAGGGGTTGACATGTTTCGCCTTTGTATAACCTACCACAGCTGCACGGGATAGAGTACACGCAGACTTTGGTCATATTCTCTTCTATTGGTGGTTTTACTCGAAGGAGATATTTGCGAAGTGTTATATTACTTTTGAATACTGTTCTGATGTCATATGGCTGCATATCTTTTGTATCTTTTCGGAGAGGACTTTCACATAGCATAGACAGACTGTGGACAGTTTATTGGTTTTATCCTCTCTCTTCATAATTGGAGTGGACAGTATGTTTTGGGGGTAGTTGTTGCTTAATAGATTGTTATTGAGCTTGATCATTTCTTCGTGGTGTGTATCACGATCACTACTTATATTCTTTGCTCGATGTTTTAGGCACTGAGCAATCCCTCTCTTTACACTGTATGGATGGTGGGAATTGAAGTTGAAGTATCGTCCAGTGAAGGTCGGCTTGTGGTATACGGATATCCTGAATTCATACTTGGTGCGTTTTATTAATATTTCCAGGAATGCTAGCCGATTGTCTTTTTCCTTTTCTATTGTGAACTGTATGGATGGCTTTATTGAGTTCACATGATCTAACAGCACTTGGACATCTTCCTGGTGGGGGCCAGAGTATAAAGGTGTCATCAACATTTTGCAGCGATAGGGTTGGGTTTTGTGGTGTTGATCCTAAAGCCAAATTCTCAAAGTATTCCACGTATATATTGGCTATTATCGGTGAAAATGGCGAACCCATAGCTAAACCCTCTTCATGTTGATATATATCAGTGTCCATATTGGGACATCTAGACTTACCATCTGGTTGGATTCAATGGGGGTATCCTTGAAGTGGGTGGGATTCTTCACATACGATGTTGACCTTCCTGCTAATGGACTGATTATATCCACAAGGAAGCGGCTCAGTGGATGACATGATGGAGCTCTACAGCTCACTATAGGTCTTAATGGAATACCATCCTTGTGAATCTTAGGGAGACCGTACACGTGTGGTAGTTTACTGTAGTGATGAGTCAGTTGTCTGTACTTCCTTGGTGTAAAGTGATCCTTGTTCTTAATGAAGATCTGTGACAACTTCCTCTCTGTTTTCAGAGTTAGGTCTTTCTTTACTTTGCTGTAACTACCATCACTTATAAGACTTGCCAATTTTTCCGAGTAGTCAGACTTGTTCATCACTACTATAGCATTTCCCTTGTCTGCTGGAAGTATTATGATGGAAGCTGATGAAAGCTGGAGGATATATCAGCCGAAACGTTGTATTAACAACAAGTAAGTCGAGGACAAATATCCGTCAAATGTAAATAATGTAAATAATATACTTCTTACCATGTTCTGGACACTCTTTGGACATTTACTATTGCTGTGTGTTTTTTTTTTTTACCACGCTCATTGACGTATCCTCTCGTTACAGATTTCAAGTAATTTTCCTTCATTTTCGAATGCAAGTTAAAACCATCACACTTTGCTGAAAGAACATTTTCTCACCCCAACGTTCTTTTGATATACATTTACAAGCACATCGATAGCACCTTCCACATAGTTCCGTCATGAGACATGAGCACATTGGGCAGTTACCCAATTCTGATCTCAGTCCTTAGACAAAGGCCATGCTGAGGCACCGCCTTGAAGAATTTTTATTGGAATCAATCGACCGCTGTACTTATATTTTTCATGCATGATACTCTATCGATGTTTTTTGCCAAACCGCTAAGTTACATAAACACACCAACACCGGTTGTCAAGCAGCAGTGGAGGACAAACACTGACACAAAGACAGAAATACACACACGCGTTCGCGCACTCATATATACGACGGGATTCTTTCATTTCCCAAGGCTTTGATCAGCCTGAGGCCTAAGTGCCACGCAATGAGACTGAACCCGGAACCATGTGGTTGGAGAGCAAGCTTCTTACCACACAGCCACGCCTATACATATAATCAGTACATTGGATCAATAATACATGATATTATCTGAAAGGTTTGCACGCCTGGCAAAAGGTTAAATGGTATTTCGTCCGCCTTTGCGTTCTGAGTTCAAATTCTGCCAAGGTCAACCTGGCCTTTCATCCTTTTGGGACCGATAAAATTAGTATCAGTTGATCACTGGGGTCGATGCAATCAATTTTCCCCAAACCCCGGACTTACAAGCCTTCTGTCCAAATTTTAAACCAATATTTATAGGTCTTAGTAAGGCAGGGAGCTGACAGAATCAGTAGCACATCGGGCAGAACGCTTAACAGTGTTTCACCAGTCTTTCCATCCTGAGTTCAAATTCCGCCGAGGTTGACTTTGCTTTTCATCCTATTGGAATCGATAAAATAAGTACCAGTTGATCACTGGAGTCGATGTATTCGACTTACCCCTTACCCCTTAACTCGAAATTGCTGGTTTTGTGCCAATATTTTATAGTCTTAATGGCAGCCGAGACTTCTCCGAAATTGCTTACCCTGTATCAAAAATTGAAACCATTATCTGAAAGGTTTGTGATTCGAACTTCTTTTTAGAATAAAACCAGGTAAGAATAGCAACAGGATGGCAATAAATGTAAATACAGGTAAGACTGAAGAACAAAAGCAGAGAGAATAAAAGAGTAAGATTTTGATATACCTGCTACTTTACTTCCAGAATCATCATTCATCGTTTCATGTGACATTGTGCACCACAGGAACAAGTTGGAGAGATCAACTTTATAGCTTAGTTCATTAATCTAAGGAATATTTATTATGGACCGATTATTCATGAACTGTACGTGTGTGTGTGTGTGTGTGTGTGTGTGTGTGCGTGCGTGTGTGTGTGTGTGTGTGTGTCGTGTGATTGTATTTGTGAGTATGCATGTCTGTGTATGTGTGTATATGTGTGCGTGCGTGTGTGTGTGTGCGTGTCAGTAGATATATATATATATATATATATATGTGTGTGTGTGTGTGTGTGTGTGTGTATATATATATATATATATATATATATATATATATATATATATATATATGTATGCATGTATATAGACATCTCAAATATGTATAGGTACACATACATATATAAAAGTATTATGTATGTATATATGTATGTATGTATGCATGTGCATGTATATATATGTACATATATATATGAGTGTGTGTGTGAGTGTGTGTGTGTGTGTGTGTGTGAGTGTGTGTGTGTGTGTGTGTGTGTGTGTGTGTGTGTGTGGTGTGAGTGTGTGTGTGTGTGTGTGGTGCTCGTGTGCGCTTGGATATAACCGATACTCAACATGTATATGTATGTACACATGTACACGCGTACACACATACACATACGCACACACAAATACACACACACGCACACACACACATATATATTTTGACGTCATAAGAACTATGATGTTCGAGAGAACATGAAGTAATTCTGTTTTGGGAATCGTGGATCTCGAAGCACATAAACCTAGAAATATCAGCGTATAAATATTGGGTTAAAAACTCTCGGCTAGAAAAAGTCGGAGGCTACTCTTAGAACTCGAACCTACACCTGTAAACATGACAGGTACTCTGCCATGAGACCAAAGCAATATAAACGCTATTATTTATAGCTTTATGTGCCTCGAGGCACAGTGCTCCATAAAAGAAAATATATATAATTCTCGTGTCATATAGACGCAGAGGGCCGATTTCTCGGTTTCTGTGGCGTAGATATTCTCCACTTGGACGAGACGCCAGTCCGCCACAGGATTACACATTTTTACCAGCTGAGTAAACTGGAGCAACATGAAACGAAGTGTTTTGCTTGACAGCACAACGCGTCGCCTGGTCTAGGAATCGAAGCCACAATCTTACGATCATGAATCCAACATCTTAACCACCAAGTCGCATGCCCCCACGCACGAACACACATACACACACATACACACCCACACACAGACACAGGCATACAGACACAAGTGCGCGCGTAAATGTCGAAGAATGAGAATGAGTGCTCAACATCACATTGGTGGATAAAGATTCTTTCTTTGTGTATTAAGGCTACCAATGGTTTCATGTCAAGAAAGGAAAATTCCTTTACAATTTTTCAAGCTGATCACAGAGAAATTGGTGTTTGTCTCCCTTTTGGATTAAAACAGGAAAAAAAAAACATGGGAATTCAGGAATATATATGACTACATTATATGATGCCATGATCCTTTAACTAGTTTCTGGAATCATAGAGTTGTCGTCATCACATAAGACATGTCATTGGCAGTTTCTGAACGTGACGGAGTCTATCTCCCTCCAAGTCTGACCAAAGTCCATTTCTTCCAGAAAGAGGAATAGATAGTAAGAGTAAAAGAAAGGATCGAATCTCTATACAGAACTGATAGTTTATTTATAGAGCCCGAATGGAGACAAAGGGAAAATTATCCTGTGCGCGACATGAATTCTTAGAGTAGAGAGCTGGAACCATGACTATTACCGAAGAGAAACCTACCAATGTGTATCATATATATATGATACACATATACACTACTGTGTATCATATATATATATATATATATATATATATATATATATATATATATATATATATATATATATATGGGTGTGTGTGTGTGTGTGTATATATTCTTTTACTTGACTATGGCCATGTTGGACCACTGCCTCTTAGGCGAAGACTTCGACTCCTGGACTTATTCTTTGTAAGCCTGGTACTTATTCTATCGGTCTCTTTGAACCACCAAGAGCTGCAGTTAAGTTCTGATCTTTGTGAATTTTAAAATGTCTTGTGAGGCCTCCGTTAGATTTACAAACCCTATGGCATACACGGCATTGAAAGGTGTATACAGATATATAGGCAGAATAGTTGGTGGAGGTTCGTTTTTCGTGGGCCCACAAATGAGATTTAAGCTCAGCCAAAGAAAGGCATGGTTGTCACGAACTGCGCACACGAAAAGAGTCACTGAGATTCATCTTCTCGATCGCAACATTTTTCTTTAAATCTCTCTTGAGTCTTGCATGTGTTATCCTGGCCTCCTCGAACGCTTTCAGCCCACTCCACACTTTTGTTCCCCATCCAGCTCGATCCGAAGCAAGGGTTTCTATGGCCGTTGGATCCATTCCAAATGACTTCATGATAGTCGTTATGCTGTCCTTAAATCTCTTTTTAGGCTTACACCGATTGCGTTTCCCCTCTGCAAAATCGCCATAAAGCAGCTGTTTGGGTGTGTGTTCATCTGCCATTCGAACTATATGGCCAGACCATCTCATTTGATTTTTCAGAATCATTGCTTTAATTGAAGTGATGCCCGCAGACACAAAGACATCTATGCCTGGAGTAAAAAAAGCCCCATTTGATGTTTAAAATTTGGCGAAGGCATTTTTGGTGGAATCGTTCTAACACTTAGAAATGTCTTTCATACCATATCCATGTTTCAGAAGAATACAAGGATGGTAAGACATACGATTTGCAAAAAAATAAAAACAATTTTGTCTTGTTTTATATATATATATATATATATATATATATATATATATATATATATATATATGTCGTTGGCGTCAAACGTGTGATTCCAAACTACCAAATGCTTGTACTGCCCTTTGAATTCGCAGATGTATTTCTGTGTCTGTATTTCCATGATTTTGTACAGAGGATGATAGAAAAAATCGAACACCTTACAGTTATAGAGGAGATGGCATTTGAACCAACTCGAAATGACGTTTATTTAGCTGCGAATAAGCTAAATAACAGTAAATCTACAGGGTCTGATGGAATCTGTGCAGAAATCTTGAAATATGGGGGTAGCAAAATGTTTGAACTCTTAGATATATTAATTTGTCACTGTTGGAGAACTGAGGAAGTGCTTCGAGACTGGACTGATGCCATTTTAGTCTCGTAGTATAAACTGGGGTCAAAGGATCTGTGTGGTAATTTTCGTGGGATTTCGCTTTTGCCTGTAGTTGGAAAGGTACTTGCAAGCATTCTGTTAGAACGTTTAAATACATTCATAGTTCCAAATGAGTTTCAATGTGGTTTCGCTTCTCCATGGGCACAGTTGTTTGTATCTTTACTATCAGACAATTTCAGGAAGAGTGCATTGAACAGAATCTTGCCCTATACCATTGATTTAGGCAAGGCATTTGTTACTGTTAATCGAAATGCCTTCAGTTCATCTTTGTTGTTACAGGGAGTTTTGTTGGTCTTTCGCTCAGCTACGCCCCACACATTATAATCAAGCAGGGTTGCAGCCTTGGCGCGAATGCCAAGCAGTACAGCATGTCGTTTCCAAATTACTGGCAGAGTGAATTGCATCATGTTGCTCTTTTTCTCACAGACGGTGCCCAGCTGTCCCTACTATACTGGGCAGTCGAGAAATCCAAATACAAACAATGCGCATGCGTGAAATAAAAAATATAAAATGGCAACAATTTACCCATCGCACTCTGAAAAAAAATAAATACTTGAAAATGTGTGCGTGGCGTTCAATCAATAATATAAATAATATATATATATATATATATATATATATATATATATATATATATATATATAGGTTGTAATTCTTTGAAACATATGTAGGAATAAAGTATGCAGTTATAACATGCGTTTTCTCTATTCCTTAAATTTTTAAATATACTCAAATACCCAAAATTTCAAGGAGTTTCTGCCTCAAAAACAGGAATTACACCACAGTTATTTTGTGTTCTTTGCTACCTTGGTTTCTATTAACCCATTTATTCTATCCGAAGAATTCTTTTTCATTAAGATAGAAGAAATACATATAATTAAATATATATATATATATATATATATATATATATATATATATATATATATATATATATATATATATATATATATATATATATATATATATATACATATATGTATATATATACATACATATATACAAATACATATATATATGCATATATATATGCATATATATATATATATATATATATGCATATATATATGCATATATATATATATATATATATATATATATATATATGCATATATATATATATATATATATATATATATATATATATATATGTATATATATATATATATATATATATATATATCATAAGATTTTTAAACTTTTAAATTTTCATATTCAAAAGAGACAGAGACTTCAAATTCGATATATCGATTTATTCACCACTCTATGTTAACATTTCTGTGCCAAACTTATCCAGTGACTGGTCCATTGGATTTAGACGTTTGGCACTTCTTCAGGAGTGGTTACCTTTCGAATAAAACACGAAAAAAACACATACATAACTATTATTGGGTCTTTAGGACATCGTTAGCTTTCGTGTTTGTTATTATAGGGCCTTAAGGAATCTAATTAATGATCTCCTAAGGTAAGTTCTTATGCTATATTGGTAACGGTTGCTACATCCTCTGGAAAAAAATTATTATATATATATATATGTATATATATATATATATATATATATATATATATATATATATATATATATATGTATATATATATATGCATATATATATATATATATATGTATATATATATATGCATATATATATATATATATGTATATGTATATTATCACATGATTGATGAAAGATTCTAAAAAGTACTAACACACTAAAGATATACAAAATGTGTACCTGAACACACACACACATACATACATTCATACATACATACATACATGCATACATACATACATACATGCATACACACTTGCGTACATACATGTAAATATATAAATATATAAATATATACATATATTTATTTATTTGTGCGTGTGTTTATGTATGTATGTATGTATGTATTTATGCCATTTGAATTTCTCTTATCCTGAAAAGTTCAAGTCAAGTCGTAGCAATCAATGGAGATCTACCAGAAATGTTCCTGGTAATTAACGGTGTACTTGAAGGCAACCTTTTGCATCCTCGTTATGTTCCTCATAACGACGGAAAATGTATTCGTTGACCGATCATAAAAGTTTGATCAGGAATTTCTTGAGATTACTCTGTTGCACGCATCATGCAGTTCAGCATCCACCACCACCACCACCACCACCACGCACTACTTTGTGTATAACTCCATCACACCTGTCTCGGTTACATGGGGTGGATGCGTGCACAGCTGCCCTTCATCTTCTGATTAACTGATGGAAAATAAAGCGACAAGAACAAAAAATGACAAAAAAAGACAAAAGACAAATCTTGCGCAATCATCTTGCCTGCCTACATGTCTCTTGCACCGGCCTCTATAAAACACCACCACCACCACTACTACTACTACTACTACTACTACTACTACTGCTGCCACTACTAACTACTACTACTGCTACTGCTACTGCTACTGCTGCTGCTGCTGCTGGTGGTGGTACTGATAGTAGTTCTGCTACCACTGCTGTTACTACTACTACTACTACTACTACTACTACTACTACTTGTATACTGAGAAGATCGATGCAATCAATTATACACGCCATTGCACCCCCACACACCGCTTTCTTCATTTTACACAACGACACCGCTGACAAATATGTCGACATGTACGATTATAGCAAATGTGAGATGTTTATATAGAAACAATACCTTCGATTATTTTTGATAATTTAATATATGTTTCTTGGATGTGATAACTTGCTATGATATCAAAAACTAATCCTACAACACAACATTAATTATAGTTTAATAATATCTCGTTGTCGTACACATTTCTATTATATGTGCGATAACCGTGTCTAGAGTGAATAGCGCATATCTTGAGATGCTAATTAAATTTAGTTTCGTAGTCCTTCATTTTATGCTATTAATAATATAGACGAGGGTAGAGGTGTGTATATATATATTTCCCGCCAGACTTAGGCATGGCTGTGTGGTAAGAAGCTTGCTTTCCAACCACATTGGTCCGGATTCAATCCCACTGCGTGACACCTAAGGCAAGTGTCTTCTACTATAGCCTCGGGCCGACTAAAGCCTTGTTAGTGGATTTGGTAGACGGAAACTGAAATAAGTCCATCGTATATATATATATGTATATATTTATGTGTCTTTGTATCTGTGTTTGTTTCCCTACCATCGCTTGACAACCGATGTTAGTATGTTTACGTCCTTGTAACCTAGCGGTTAGGCAACAGAAAACGAATAGAATAAGTACTAAGTTTACAAATAATAAGTCTTGGGATCGATTTGTTCGACTAAGAAAACCCTTTGAGGCGGTGATCCAGCATGGCCGCAGTCAAATTACTGCAACAAGTAAAAGAATTAAAGAATAAAAGAATATATCTTCTTCTTAATCCTTTTTTCCCCTTGAGGAGCATAGGGCCTCAGCAGTTGTTTTCCACTTTTTTGCGGTTATTGGCGTGTTTCTTGACTGCTTCCCATGTCAGGCCGGTGGTCCTGAGCTCGTCCAAAATGCTCCGCTTCCATGTCTGCTTCGGGCGTCCTCACTTCTTTTCCCTTACGGGTTCCAGTCAAGTGCTTGTCGTGTCACATTTGAGGGTTCTCTCGTGTCCGATCCATCTTCATTTCCTTCCTTTAATCTGAACATGTATGGGCTCCTGGTTGGCCCCTTCCCACAGGTCGGTGTTTGGCACTCTGTCAAACCACTTCAAGTGGTTGGACAGAGTGCCAAGCACCGACCTGTGGGAAAAGAATATATATATACATATATATATATATATATATATATATATATATATATATATAGAGAGAGAGAGAGAGAGAGAGAGATTATTAGTAAATAATAATATTAGTGGCCATCCAAAGCATGAACTGTGCAGGTAAGTGTAGGAACATTTATACGTGTGTGTGTGTGTGTGTGTGTGTGTGTGTGTGTGTGTGTGTGTGTATATATATATATATATATATATATATATATATATATATATATATATATATATATATATATATATATATATATATATATATATATTATATATATATAATTAAGGTACTGGGAAGTACCAGTTTCGCTAGAAATAAGAGTCATGAATTCCGAAGCCTCAGAGGTCACTTATTTAAAAGAAGAATGGTGAAAAGCAGGCAGTGAATAAAAATTATATCTCATACCTCTGCGAAGTCCGCAAAAGGAAGGGCAGATAACTTAGTACCGATTTCAGGATTTTTGCCAAGGGACACTTGTCCTTCCTCGCCTAAGTCGACTGCGAAAGAAGCAAAATTTAAAGATATTCCTCTCACCATACTTGCTTGCTCGTGCGAAGTCCCAAGGCACATTCCCAAACGAACTCAGTGAATAATTTATAAATGTATAAATATATTACGAGTAAATAATAATATTAGTGGCCACCCAAAACATAAACTGTGCAGGCAGTAGTTGAACAATATTCTTAAGGCCGCAATTTACTCACACGCAGCATCTTTCAGAGTTTGTCGCTAATTCAGTTCTTAACCAAATTGAAAACTGTTAACATTTTGGGAGAGGATTGGTCCTTTGGTACATTTTAGCATAAATAATTGAGATTTGGTCCTGTAGAAAAAGTTTACATCAAAATTTGTAGCAATGTTATAGAAGAGTAAGTAACACCATCAAGCAAGTTTAGATCTAGCTAACTTATTTATTTTAAAAGCAAAATATATTTATCTTAGCTTCAATGATAGAAGAAAGCATAAAAAATTTCATAGTTTTGGTCCCATGCACCAAAACATTTTATCAAAAAAGTTGTGAGGTAAAATATCATAAAAAAATATAAGTAAGGCAAAAAATTGGATTTAAGTATAATTAACTTTTTTTTTTATTTTAAAAACAAACTATATTTTAATTAAGCTTAAATGATAGAGCTCGATAATTTGAGGGTGATAATATAGTTCTATACTTTATGTCATCGGCATCATTGAGGTAAGGAAAAAATTATCGATGACACCGCTAATTGACACATTTGATACATTGTTAATTAGCATAATAGCATAGCCTGGAAAAAACATGGATTACATGGGAAAATGCGAGCAAGAAAAATAATATTCTTAAGATTATAAACCTGGAAAAGTACAGGACAAGTTATTACACTTGGAAAAGTTCAGGACAACTTATTACATCTGGTAAAGTACAGAACAAGAAAATTTTTACTTAAAATATTGCAGCTAAGAATAAAATTTGAATATTAAAAAATAATTGATTTTAATTTACAAAGTAACATTATAATTTAAAATGGTACCATCATTTTGTTAAAATATTGACGCACTAGAATACTTAAAAAATGAGAGCCAGAAGTACTAACATAGCTATGTTAGTACTTCACCATATAAATATATATATATATATATATATATATATATATATATATATAAGCCTAGTGGGATATACATTTTTACAGGTGAGAGAAAATATTATACATACATAATACATACACATACATACATACATACATGCATACGCACATAGATACATAAAATCTATTAGTGACACAGTGAAGACTTTTAAGACATTCTCAAAATTCTCCAGCTAAGTTTCTTATATGCTTAGATGCACGCACATGGGTGTATGCACCAACAGTTCAACCAACACACCATCTCAACCGCATATTTACAAAAACCAGGAACTCTCTTAAATAGAATAGTCTTCTCGCTTTTTTAGCGACAGGTTTGAACTCTATCAAGAACTTAAATAAAACCCAAAGAAAAATCATACATGTGCGTGTGTGTGTGCGTGTGTGTGCGCGCGCGCGCGCGTGTATGTGTGTGTGTGTGTATGTGTGTGTGTGTGTGTGTTTCATTTTGTGTATTGTTATAGCTACATATAAAAAACAATCAAACTTTAATTAAAACTACGTATAAAAAACAATCAATCCTTAATTAAAAGCATACTCAAATAATGTGTATCTCATTTATTTCAACAGGGGGAAAAGACTGACACTCACTTCGAAGTTGGACTGAGAAGACACCAACGGTGAAAGTATGCATGTGTACACACACACACACACACACACACACACACACACACACACACACACACACACACTCACACACACACACACACACACACACACACACACACACACACACACACAAGAACGTCGTCGCAATTTCCCGTCATTAACCTTCTATAAAATGCTGAAGTGAACATTCCACCTATCGCAGTGCCTGATTGATTGAGGGCTGTGAGCGTTTGAGGACATTCCGCTTTCCAAACGCTTTCTCTTAGTCTTTGCCCGACTCAGGACTGCAACTCTGCCTAGGAGACTAGCTGGGGAAACACGTATCAGGCGAATGGCCCCCACTCCTGTTCACTGTCAAAGAAACGCTAGAGATGTAGCCTCAACACTTGTCTGTGCATCATTAGCCACGCATGTTCAGTCTACTACGCGGATGTTGACAGCAGATGGACCGCGTGACCATCTGAACGCTTACCCTTCCACAAAAAGCAAAGGAGTATATATTTCAAAGCAATCAGACTGGGACCGGGACAAAGCACGACGGTTAGACAGTTGTAGATGACGGACGCGATGTACGCGTTCGCCACCTCTGCCCGACCTTTCAGGGATGGCTTCCTCTCGCCCCATTTCTGAGTGAGAGTAGTCACATTACTCGTTATCTCATCCTAGTTTTCATCCATCTGGAGGTCCAGACCGAACCAGACCCCGAGCAATTTAACTGGCCCTTCCGTCCAGCGCCTAACGACGCAGTTGGATGGCATGGATTTGCTCCTTCGGGTCCTGAGCCGCAAGCCAACTGACTTTTTCTGGTTAATTTTCTTTCCTGACACCTTTTCGTAGACACTGAGAACGATGCTGATTATCTCAATGTGTTTTCTTTCCGACACCGCTAAGGTGACGCCGTCGGCATATGCCGACCCGGATCTCCCACATCTTAGTTCTTTCTAACTATGGTACAAGGCCAGCAATTTTGAGGGAAGAAAGCAAGTTGATTACGTTCACTTCAGTACTTAACCGATACTTTCAATTTATCCACCTGAAAAGATGAATGACAAAGATGACCTTAGTGGAATTTGAACTCAGAACGCAAAGAACCGAAACAAATACAGCTAATAACTTTCTTCCGACGAATAATAATTGCTTCTTGCAGTGATACAGATTGCGAGGGAAAATGTTAAGATAAAATAATACCGATAATAAAGAATAGGCTGTTATCAAATTACATTGAGCTGAAAATAGGCGGCAGAAATACACAACATTGAAACAGTAGCAGATGACGATTGCTAGAAACAGTATTATAGTCACTAAAATAATAATATAATAAAATAAAGTAAAATAAAAGGATAATGAATGTACGGGAGTATGATAAGAAGCAGATGGAGGATAATAGGAAATACTGGTTAACATTTGGTTACATGCCAGAAGATTTAAAGGCATTCTGCCATTAGTGAATTATTTTAATAATTAGCCTATAATTTGGAGGTGCCATATCTGCGACGATAGCATTACATGCACATATTTACACACCTCGATTTGAAATGTAAGATATACCACTTTTAATAAACATACAATTTTTTCCTCGTAGTGTAAAGCAAGCAAAATGTCTCACCACTTGTGCTTGTTTGTTTGTCCGTGGACAAGATATCTCAAGAACTGCTGGATGGATTCGGATGAAACTTTCAGGGATGTTTGGCCTCGTGACTGGCACGAGCTGATTAGATTTTGGGATCTGAAAATTGTCGAGGATAAATTAAATTTATTATTGTTACTGAATATGTTAGTGCTATTTAATTACTGAAAGGTCTTGCTGCCGTTTGTTTATGTAGTTTGATTTCTCTATCCATCAATTTCTACTAAGATAGAGGTGCGAGTAAAATTAATAATATAGAAATGAAAATAAAACTTTGGAAACAGCAACGCCGCCATAACTTACGTGGAAACTATGCGCGTGCTTCCAAGGGAGATAATCAGAGGAAGTCTTAAAAGTCAACGCATGGTCGTAATACTTCGTGTAAAGTAAATATAACAAATAATCCAGAATCCTTGTCCGGTACCGGATCGATCCCAAAATCTAATCAGCTCGTACCAATCACGAAGCCAAACATCCCTGAAAGTTTCATCCGAATCCATCCAACGGTTCTTGAGACATCTTGTCCACGGACAAGCAAATAAGCACAATTGAAAACAATAGCGTAGGCGGAGGTAATAATAATGATGATAATAATAATAATAATAATAATAATAATAATAATAATAATAATAATAATAATAATAATAATAATAATAATAAGAAGAAGAAGAAGAAGAAGAAGAAGAAGAAGAAGAAGATGAAGAAGAAGAAGAAGAAGAAATGTAGGAGGAATGTCGATATATTTAGCTGTATTTACCCGCCCTTAATTTCTGAACATACCTTGTAAAGACTACGAGTTAGAGTCCAAAATGGCATCGACTGATTTTCGTTTGTAAACGAAATGTAAAGTGTCGGCCTGTACTGGTGTTGATTCTGTCGACTCTGACCTTTGACCTACAGATGTGTGACCTTGTGTCAATGTAAGATATATCCTCATACTTACTGTTTATTATTACAATACAGGAGAGAGGAGAGAGGGGGAGATAGAGGCAGAGAAGAGAGTGAAAACATGTCCTTATACGTATTTTACAGCATCCTAAATCTAGTTTGTCAACAAGACTTAGTTCAGACTTGATTTCGTACGTATTTAGATGTGTGTGTGTGTGTGTGTGTGTGTGTGTGTGTGTGTGTGTGTGTGCGTGCGTGCGTGTGTGTACGTGTGTGAGTGCATGTGCGTGCGTGTGAGTATGTGTGTATATATATGTGTGTGTGTGTGTGAGTGTATGTGTGTGTGCATGAAGAGAATTTTGAGCGTTTGAGTATGAGATAAAGAGAGAAAGAGGAGTAGGGGAAGGGAGAGAGAATGGGAGAAAGAGAGAGGGAGAGGGCGAGGCAGAGAAAGATTGAGATAGAGAAAGAGGGTATGTGCGCGTGCGCGTCTATATAATGGTTTATCACAGTTATTAATTGTCAGAAATGTCAGATTCGAGACGAAGGATGTAAAATATTAAAAGAAAATAATAATAAAGAAACTAAGGAAAAAAAAATATACGAAACACACACACACACAAACACACACACAGACACACACACACACACACACACACACACACACACACACACAAAATACAGGAATTACATACAAACATACATATATACATTCACACACATATAGACAAACATGCACGGTTATTCATTTGAAAAAACAAAAATTTAGCGTCTTATATATTTGAATGAGCGTGTTTGTGTGTATATGTGTGCTTGTTTCTGCTTGTGTGTAGGTATGTGCATGTATGTATGTATGTGTGTGTGTGTATGTATGCTTGTTTGTGTGTGTGTTTGTGTGTGTATGATAGTATGTATGTCTATGTGTGTATGTGTGCTTGTTTGAGCTTGTCTGTATGTGTGTGTGTGTGTGTGCAGGTATGTGTGTGTATGTATGTGTGTGTATGAGCATATGTATACTTGTTTGTGAGTGTGTATGTGTGTGGTGTATGTGTATATGTGTGCATGTGTGTGTGTGTATGGTTATGTGAATGTGTATGAATCGTCAGTAACGTAGAATCTTTCAAACGCGACCCTGGTTTCTTCATTGTTGTTGTTATTGTTTAACCCTAGGCAACCTCGAACAAAGCAGATAACTATTTCTACTCTTCTTTCAGGCATTACGTATCCAGGCCTTCATCTTCCAATGTCTTTTCAAGACGACAGTGTGTGATTTCTAAAGTCAGTCCCTAAGCGTCTTAGGGAAAGACACAG
Source organism: Octopus bimaculoides (assembly GCF_046866305.1). Lineage (NCBI taxonomy): Eukaryota > Metazoa > Mollusca > Cephalopoda > Octopoda > Octopodidae > Octopus > Octopus bimaculoides. Next base: position 43,032,131 of record NC_142933.1, on the reverse strand, counting down.
TTGATAATAAAATTCTGGGTTCTTTGCACATAGGGACAGATAGCTACAACTGGAATGACTTCGACCGTAGGTTTGTTTGGCCAAAGCTATTTCTGCAACAAAACAACAATAATCAGATTTTATCAGGGATATACAGTCTACCAAGAAAAACTTGCTAAATGACAACCAAAATTACTCTGACGTTGAATGCACTCCACGAATGCTGTCTGCACAATATATTCAAGATCACTTACAGGGGCAGAATCACGAACAAAATCTATTAATTAATTAATTAATTAATTAATTTATTTATATATTTATAACATTTAAAGACAAAGAAGCAGGAAAGAAAAAGAGATAAGAAAGGAAAAGAAAGGAAAGAAAAGGGGTCACATACCCTAGAACAAACGGTGTTCTTTGCCGCAGCCCGCGGGAATGACCGCAATGACGTTGCCGTGGGAAGAGAGGCCAGCGACACGCGTTACGCGTTGCAGCATCCACTCCATCTCGCGGGGCTCATTTCTCCGACGGGCCGCCGTTATCCCTATTTTGTGGAGGAGATCGGTAGTACGGAGTCCCAGAACACCTGATGTCTCGACGGTGACCGCCATAAACTGATAACGGTCGGTCAGGCCCCTGTATTAATTGATTTTTTTCCCTCTCCTCTGCGTCACGAGCGGCGACACCCGGGTTTGCAGCCGATGCTGCAAACTCTTGAAGTCTTGAGAGGAGCCAGTCTGCTCAGCCTGCAGGAGACTATGGCAGAAAGAAGAGTGAGACTTGGAGCTCATGCTTTTCGACTGCCAGAAGTGCAAACACTGAGGACACCTATGCAATGGATACTGCAAGAAAAAGCGAAGAAAGAGACGGAGAGTTAAGAAGATACGGAGATCTAAGAAGATCTGAAGCAACTTAGAATCACTTGGACAGATGCAAACGACTATGTTCAAAGCCGGAATTACTGGAGACATCATGTTGCCCAACGAACAGGCCAACTGTGCGGGAGAAACCAAGGCTATGACTTAGTTAATAGGTAAAGTACGGTAAAGAATATTTTATATCTTTGAGATTACGAAATGAATCCAATTAAATTGTCTGATTTCTGTCCCTAAGTCTATTCTCATTCAGTCAGTTGAGCAAAACCCTTGCAAGTAGCTTTCTGAATATAGCAGGCAGAAAAATCCTTCGATTTTTTTTGCTTTTATTCCTCTGACCAACTAGCAGAATCGTTACTGCGCTGGATCAAATGCTTAGCAGCTTTTCTTCCGACTCTTTATGTTCTGAGTCCAAATGCTAGCGAAGTCGACTTTGCTGTTCATTCTTTCACAATCGATAAAATAAGTACCTCATAATCCCTGAGGTAAGTACCTCATAATCGCCTTCTCCCACCTCTAATATTGCTATCTTTCTGCTAAAATTAGGATGAGTATCAGTACTCTCCCGGTCTTGTGTAACATCACCAGCTTCTAATGATTTCAATATTAACTGGTGGTAACGTTTAATCTATTTACTCCATTTTGTTTTCACACTTCTGCTGGTATCCTGTCAAAGAGACCTAATTGCGACCAATAGCTTCTTTTCATCGGTGAAGCATCTATTAATACATTAAGAATGTGTCAGTTAGGCTGGCAGTCTCTCTCTCTCTCTCTCTCTCTCACTGTCTGTCTGTCTGTCTGTCTGTCTGTCTGTCTGTCTGTCTGTCTGTCTGTCTGTCTGTCTGTCTGTCCGTCCGTCCGTCCGTCCGTCCGTCCGTCCGTCCGTCCGTCCTTCCATCCATCCATCCATCCATCCATCCATCTATCTATCTATCTATCTATCTATCTATCTATCTATCTATCTATCTATCTATCTATCTATCTATGTATGTATGTATGTATGTATCAATGTTTCGTGTCTATGTGTTTTTCTGTGTCCGTAAGTTATGTCATCCTGTTCAAAGTGTTTGTTTATCTTTGTACCTCTCTGTCTTCCAGCCTATGGAATATACATACACACATGCATATATACACACATACATACATGCATACATTACATACACTAGCAAATCTACATACCCATCTACAATGGAGGCATACAATGAAGGAGGGAGTCATAACAGCAGTATGTATTGAGAAATTTGTAAATGGACTTGATAGATTACTAGGTGATGTCTTAGAGAAATCACATTATTGTTGGTGATACAGCATTCTATTCCAGCTATATGACATGTGTTTGCGCCGAAGTGACATGTGATGACGATTCAGGCTCCCGGACTCTGTATCATGAATGGTTATGTGGACCACTCCTAACGAAAGTCAGACCTTCCTTCGACCACTGCATAAAAAGTATTAAGAAAAAATGTTATTTAGATATACTTTTATTTTAGTTGTATACACTATTTTACGCTTGTTTATACTCTTATACATTCAAAGTTCACAAATTTCCTTATTTAAATTATGAATCATATTCCCTTCGATAATATCAATATGATTACAAAACTATTTTGTAGACGATATTTTCTGTTTGTTTGACACTACTTTTCAAATTGCTGGAGTCCGTTGCTCTATTCATAGTAACATATAACTGGCCGTGTGTAAACATCGGAGTGGGTAAAAATACACCTACACGATCTAAAGTCTGGTCCTGTGCCTTGTTTGTAGTGAATGCGCGAGCGGAATCTGTAGGAATCTGCCCATCTACGATGGGAAGTAAAGGGATAGTATCGTAAACCTGAGCCCTCCAAATTCACGAACTATACGGGGTGGGTGGGGGTGGGGGTAATCCAGAGTTAACCCTCGTCACCGGAATTTTAACAAGAGAAATAAAAATCAAAGGTGGTTTATTAATATAAAACTCAATATCCACTAACGTTGTTGGCACTCCGTCGCTTACGACGTCGAGGGTTCCAGTTGATCCAATCAACGGAACAGCCTGCTCGTGAAATTAACGTGCAAGTGGCTGAGCACTCCACAGACACGTGTACCCTTAACGTAGTTCTCGGGGATATTCAGCGTGACACAGTGTGACAAGGCTGACCCTTTGAATTACAGGCACAACAGAAACAGGAAGAAAGAGTGAGAGAAAGAAAGTTGTGGTAGAAGAGTACAGCAGGGTTCGCCACCATCCCCTGCCGGAGCCTCGTGGAGCTTTAGGTGTTTTCACTCAAAAAACACTCACAACGCCCGGTCTGGAAATCGAAACCGCGATCCTATGACCGCGAGTTCGCTGCCCTAACCACTGGGCCATTGCGCCTCCCAATATCCACTAAATAATCATACTCATTCACATTTTTTTCGCTAAAAAACCTTCCTGATTACCTCCTTCGTAATTCCGAAAAACATCGTGACCATTGGTCCAGCCGTTTGACCGTGAAGAGGGCACAGACAGACAGACGGACATAACGCCTATTATAGTATGATACATACGTACGTACTTGTATGTATGTATGTATGTATGTATGTATGTATGTATGTGTTTTTCTATCGATCTACCTCTATTACTACATTCTTACCTACCTACCTACCTACCTATCTCACTCTCTCTCCCTATATATATATATATATATATATATATATATATATATATATCCCTTTCACCGTAATATATGTTCCTGAATTGAGTAAATGGTTTTCAGAATTACAAGTTCCAAAAGTTTCGTACTTGTCAGTATTGGATCCTATATCGATTGTCTTTTCCCACAAGAATTCTTCCACATTATCAAAGACATTTCCCTCTTAATATTGCCAAAGCATCTTTACAATCAATAAAACTCAATTATCGATTCATATGGATTTTGTAAACTTGCCCTTCTTCCAAATCTATCTATCTATCTATCAATCTGTCTATCTGTCTGTCTGTCTGTCTGACTGTCTGTCTGTCACTCTGCTTGTCTGTCGGACCGTCCGCTTGTCTGTCCGTCCGTCTGTCTGTCTGACAGTCAATCAGCTGGCTCTCTCTCTTTCTCTCTATCTGTCTGTCTGTCTGTCTGTCTGTCTGTCTCTGTCTATCTGTCTATCTATCTATCTATCTATCTATCTATCTATCGAACTATACAGGCCAAATTGACATCCATACGTGAGTGTTTCTGTCTGTCAGTCCGTTTGTCTGCCTCTCTCTTTGTCTCTCTCTCTCTATTTCCCCGTCTCCCTCTCCCTCTCCATCCTACCCTGTCTTCAGATGTTGCCGACTGGAAGATCTTTAACTATATCATCTTCATGTTTGTAGACAACTTCATCCAACAGCAAAATGATTATGGTCAGGTATCGGGGTCGATTTCATCTTGTTTTTCTTTTCCAGTATTTCTCGTCTTGTGTCTATATTACATGAAAATATCATTTTTTAATTATTGATATGATTAAATCCCAGAAAGCTGGATAAAATACTGCTTATGTTATGAATTCAAACTTACTCGGAATCAAAGTATCTCCATTGAAAGGCTTGGCTGAAATACGGAGATTCTCGCCCCATCACGGCTTACAAACATACCCATACCAAAACTTGTACACTTATTTTTGTACACCCAGTCCTCCATTAGTTTCCTTGCATTCTGCTTAATAAACCTTCCTTACTGTCTACCGTTCACTTCAGAAAATGATCTTTTGACTCTCAAAATAACTCTCATTTCCCACCATCTTATCAAAATTATTTTTTTACAAACGGCTTTGTTAATATTAACAAGATATAAGGTCGCCAGCTGGCATAAACGTTAGCACGCCAGGCAATATGCTTAGCAGCATTTCGTCCGTCTTTACGTTCTGAGTTCAAATTCTGCCGAGGTTGACTTCACCTTTCGGGATCGATAAAATAAATATCAGTTGAGCACTGGGGTCAATGTTATTGACTTACCCCGCTCCTGAAGTTGCTGGCCTTGTGCCAAAATTTGAAACCAATATTAGCAAGCTATTTTAAAATATGGCTATTCTTACGTACTTACTTGATCGACTAAATCCTATTCCGCGTTGTCGTTTTATTCAAGTTCACTTATGGCTCAGCACCATCTATAATCATAAGTGTCGAAGCAATAAACGCCAGGGGTTCGGTGTCCTTCATTACTGAAGAAGGTAAGGTATGTTGGGACGATAATTTGGTTGCTGTTTCTGTAGGTCGGGCGACAGGAAGAGGTTTACCTTTTGAGTCAACCCTCTCTTCGTACTTTTATTTAAAAAATCCAGTAGATATTTCTGCCTGAATAAAATGAGAAGTTTTACATATTGTTCGTTTGACACGAAGTCTTTGGGAACTGTTAACACTGTGTAAACAAGATTTTATTTATTCATTTATTTAGTCTTTGGTCAGTAAGTGTTATTTCCTATTTGTTTCTATCTTGAAATCAAAAGAAATTACTACTATTCATTTCAGACTCTGCTTTTGTGATCTGAACCTCAATGCTTTGAAACTGACCTATTTTCCATTAGATATCAGACAGCTTCAGCGCTGGGTTGCTGAAGCAGAAACATCATTAGAAGAAATATTCTGCTCAATACCACAGAGTTACTTGTCAGTTGCTTGAGCTTAACCACTTAACCATGTCTCTTTGCGGCAGACAGTATCTGCATCTCTAGGAGTAGAGGTGGGGAGCATGATAGCCATGCATTGAGAGGGATTTTGGGGGGTTTGAATAAATGTAACAAAAGTCTGAAGGAAATATTAGCCATATTCCACCCTCTCTATGAGTAAGCAAACAGAAAGTAACAGTTGCTACCCAAGAACAAAAATCGTGTTACACAGTGCAGTCGTTCCGATTGATTCTAAACTAGTTGTTATTTTATCTTTTCTGGAAATATGAATAAACAATTCGATTTAAACTTGATTCCACAGAATTTGAACTCAGAGGTTAGAGAAAGATGTATGCAAAAGGGATCTAGTCGAGGGTTGCACCGAAGGTTACATCAACTCACTACCATCTAGTAAAATACATATTGCGAATAATACATATTTTACGGGATGAGCAGGCATTAAAAAAAATTGAAGCATATTTGTTAGATATATATTTCTAAAAATCCAGAAATTTAGACGATAATATTTCTTTTAAAAAAGAAAATATAACTTCATTTAAAAAAAAACATTTATTCATTTATTTTTTTTAATCAATTAGACTTTTGAATAATTTTTCGAAGTTTGTTTTGTTTATTATGATGTCATAGAACATTTCAAATGAGGAAACGAATTCACTGGACGAATTGATTTTAGTTGATACGTAATAGATGTTTAGGTCGAAAATAGAGAAGAATTGAAAACAATGGGCCCGTCAGACTGGTGACACGTCATAGAAATATGATCACGTGCTTAGCCTTAGAATGTTATATAAGGAGAGCTCTCGGCCTGTCTGTATCAGTTCCGATCGCCTTGGTTTCGATAGAAGACAAAATATTCTTTAGTTGTCTTTCCTTCATCGGCGATGATTCTGAAAGATAAAGTTCAGACTCTGGGCCGTAAATTTCTCGGCTCCATTAACGGTTGCCGGACGCCTTCAGTAGCTGCCGGTTATAGGCGTCGGAGAATCACAGCTCCTCGTAATGCTAACAGCCAGCAGAGTTTGTTGGATGGAGGTTTCCGCAGAAGACGAAGGAGTCGCAGAAGAGGTCGTCGTCGTCGTTCGAGAAGGCGTAGGAGAGCGCTTGGAGGGAGAAGGCGTAGGAGGCGGAGTAGGAGAGGACGTAGGCGAAGGAGACGATCAAGGAGGAGGTCTTCGGACCCATATGTTTCAACAGCCTAACAATTTTAGTGGCAACAGCGTCTTCACACCTTTCTTGACTGTTAATAATCAGTAGAAATAAATTATCTACAACTGAATTTTGTG
>NC_142933.1:42975374-43020374 GCF_046866305.1 Octopus bimaculoides | reverse complement strand
TACTAGGCTTACCAAGAATAAGTCCTGGGGTCGATTTGTTCGACTAAAGGCGGTGTTTCAGCATGGCCGCAACATATGACTGAAACAAGTAAAAGAAAAGAATATATTGGTTTCAAATTTTGGCAGAAGGCCAGCAATTTCAGAGAAGGGGATAAATTGATTTCATCGACCCATGTTTAACTCTGAATGTCAAGGGAGGTAATTAAAAGTAATTTTTCACACCAGTAATAGTTTTTAATTCTGGCACAAGGCCAGTAAATTTGAGGGAAGGATGAAAGGCCAAGCTAAGCTCGGCGGCATTTGAACTCGGAAAGTAAAAATGCAGAAGAAATATTGATTTCAAATCTTGACCCAAGGCCATCAATTTGGGGTGGGGGCGCAAGTCGATTACACCGATCCCAGTGCTCAATTAGTACTTATTTTATCGACCCCCAAAAGAATAAAAAGCAAGGTCAATCTCAGTGGAATTTGAACTTAGAACATAAAGACAGATGAAATGCTGTTAAGCATTTTACCTGACGTGCTAACAATTCTGCCAGGTCACCGCCTTATTCTGAAGTTTTAGACTTCCGCACATTATGGTAACTGATTGAAATAAAACACTGGCTTTTATATCATTTTTTACCTATTTCTTTGAAAAATATAAAATTTTTCTATCGTCTAATTTTGTCTTGACCAACTTGGCTTTCTGCATCGACCCAATGTCGCCGATGAATATTCTAAACCCATACCATAGCTCCTACGTCCATCCATCTACACTATTTTCGATAATCTTAAAATTGTGAAACCGGTTCTTTTTTTTTATGTAGATAAACCTCATTAAAAACTCAGTGCATTTTCAGTTTCAATTCTTTTACACGCTACATACGTAAACGCACACATACCTTTGTCGAACATATTTGCTTATTACTGAAGTACGTACTCCAAAATTCGATGAAAACGCGTATGCATATTCGTGTACACAAACAAACAAACACACAGGTTAGGTCTGCAGTGTGTGCAGACCTATCTATGAAACAAGTACGCTGCTGTGAACGTATGCCACTTATCAGCGACCTGCTTGCAATTGATATATTCAAATCTATTCCTTTGTTGATAAGCTTTTTCTCCTCTTTTACCCAAAATAAATTTTAAAAAAAACAACAACAAAAGCAAATAAACAAGACAATTCTCATATTTTTTAATATATAATTGAAATATAAGTTTTTATTGATATATATATATATATATATATATTTTAAATTTTACTTTGAATTTTGACACTATTCATTCAAACCATTCTTTTCTCTTTCCTTTTTCACGTTCGCTCATCCAATTTTTTTTTTGCTGTTTGTACACTTGATATACAATTTCTCTTAACCTTTTTCTCTCACACACTCTCTCTTTCAAATCTCATTCATTACTTTAAATATAGTCTCTATGCATTATATATATATATTTTTATCTTATTACCTTTCAAAATTATATATATATATATATATATATATATATATATATATATGTATTTATTTATCAATTTCGCTAAGTTTCGCCTAAAGCTCTGATTAAATTATTAAATACCACGTCCATATCAACTGATAATTGCTTCTCTTGTACCGTAATTCCGGCACTAGTTATTCCGGTATTCCGATAATCCGGTAAACCGGTAGGTGGAGTCGTTGCAAATGATGTAAAACCAACATGGCTACTGGTTAGAAAATTTGAAGTACTAAAGTTGTTGTGGTGTATGTTGTTGTTATTGTAGGTGTTAAAATTGATAATGTTGTAATTGTTATTATTGTCATTGTTAGTATTAGTGTTATTCATACACAAGTTGCTACTGCCGTTACTACTACTACTACTACTACTACTACTACTACTACATATATGATTATTAATACTAACGTTACCGGGCAGCGAATTCGACGACGTTGTATTAGTTGCACCCGTCGTCGTCGTCGCAGTATTGTTAGTTGGGGTGGCGGTAGAAGTAGTAACAGTAGTAGTAGTAGTAGTAGTAGTAGTAGAAATAATAGAAATGTTAGTCGTAGTAGTACTACTGCTACCAGTTGTGGTGGTAGTACTAGTAGTGGCGGTAATAGGAGTGATAAGACTGGTGGTGGTGATATTCACCCCTGTCACCGCTGCCGTCGTCGTTAAATGGTTAACTGCAGCTGGAGACGATGGTGGCGAAGGTGGAGGCGTACTGGCCTCAAGACTTCGTACCAGTGAGTCAGTCATGTCATCAGTAATTTTTTCGGTTTCAGTCGGGAAACACGGCTCATCAAAGAGAAAAGCAGCTGGTGTTGGCAAGTAACTGTTACCAAGCATATCGTAATCAATTCTTCGAGGTCTGTAGTACGGATAACCCGCAGATGCCAAGCCGAGACTTCCACTAAAACGTGTATTGCCTCGTTTCTCTTCACGGATTTCCTGGTGAAGTCGACGGAGCACGTTGTTGATTAGGACGGACTTCCGTAGAAAGTTCTCCGGGTCTTCCATTGCCCGCAGTTTATGTACGGACAAACGAACAATTCGCTTGCGTTCGTCCTTGCGTTGTTTGGGCGTGTTTAGAAACGGTGAGACACGTTTCGGTGCTGGACGTTCAAGGTAAAATTCTTCTTCTCTGTAGCTGTCTACGAAGTCACGAAGCTTCCTCTTCATAACTCGGTGGTTAGACCCACCACTGGTGTTGCTCGTGTTGGTAGTGTCAGCGAGCAGATCACTGGCCTTGCAATAATGGTAGTCAAGCTGACAGAGAGCTGGATGCGGCAGGCGAAGTGCCACTTCCGTGTCGTTTTTCATCGCACTGTCATTTTCTGAAAAATATAAAAATACAAGATTAAATTACTATAAATAATAATTATTATTTCAATTTTTTTGTCACAAGGGCAGCTTGGGGGAGGTGGGGGTGAGTCGATTATATCGACCTCAGTGTTCAACTGGTACTATTTTATCGACCCCTGAAAGGATGAAAGGCGAAATCGACCTCAGCGGAATTTGAACTCAGAACAGCGATGAGCGAAATACAGCTAAGCATTTCGTCCAGCGCGCTAACGATTCAGCCAGTACGCCGCCTTAATAATAATAATTCTAGACAGAACTACTCTAGGCACAAAGGCCTTGAAATTTTTTTACATCGACCCAGTGCATAACTGGAACGTATTTCATCGACCCCGGGAGGATAAAAAGCAAAGTCGACTTCGGCGGAATTTGAACTCAGAACGTAGCAATAGATGAAATACCGCTAAGCATTTCGATTCTGCCAACTCGCCAACTTAATAATAATAATGATAATAATGATAATAATAGCAATGATGTCACATAACTAGAGAAACATATATGAGGCTTTATACAACTAGGACGACTCAGATAGATGTCAACACTCACGACATGATGTTTTACAATACTGAGAGAACAACACTTGCTTTAGTAGTCATTTCATGACATTCTATGGAAGTAAGAGAACACAAATTGTCATATTACTTAAGACATACGACATTATACGGAAAGGGAGATAACTTATTCTAGTAGCTATTTAAATAGAACATTACGAGGAGACAACTTGATGGAAGTAGGTAGATTTGAAAAATGGTATTGTATATCATCAAGCGTGTACAGCTTGTCGGAAAGGTCATAAGACGTGACACTGTACAAAATTAATAGGAAACAATTTACTGTAGAAGTTTTAACCTATGACATTGTATAATATTGATAAGAGATAACTTGCTGGAGTTGCTTTGACACATAAGATTGTACAGAATTAAGTAAGAGTAAACAACGTGCTGAACTAGTTTTAACTTATGACATGGTAACGGATTAACAGGACATAATTTACTGTAGTAGTTTTGATATATGGCATTGAATATAATTAAGAAGACGCGATATACAGCTAAAGTCTTGACATAATTACTTTGTACATAATGAAACTATTACAAGTACACGGGAATGTCTATAATTAAAAAGATCAAAGTATATGAGATTGTACATCATTAAAAAGATCACAAGTATATGTATGACATAGTGCACAATTAAATGTCACAAGTATATGACTGTACATTATCAAGATGTCACAAGTGTATGACATCGCAACATTGTACATAATTAAAAGATCACAAATATATGTATAACACTGTAAAGATTACAAATATATGTATAACACTGTACATAATTGAAGGTCATAAGGTATATGATACTGTACATAATCAAGAGGTCATAAGTATATGATATTGTACATAAGAGGACAAAACTGACTGCAATAAACGTAGGGATGTTAACAGAATCATTGCACAAAGTTAAGAATGCACAATACACCCTAGTAGTTTTAAAATATTACTTTGAACAGAAAGAAAATGCGTGTTTCTGCATTATTAATAATCTTAAATGACACCGTCAAGGATATAGAGAAGACAAATTAATGCAGAAAAATTATCATAATACTTCACAGAACTAACAGGGTATAAACATATAACATTGTCCAGAATTATGTAACGAATTTGTTGGTGTATTCATAAACTACGACATTGTGCAGAATGGGTAGGTCACCATATGCTGTAGTAGAATAAAGATACATTGCACCATAAAAGAGGAGTCCCACCCGCTACTGGGTCCGCAGTCCAATACCGACCTAGCTGTGGATCATTTCGTACCGGACTGCGCAGAAAGAAAGTCTTCAGTTTTATTTCTATTTTATTGACTATCGTGGTCTGCAGGGTGTTTTTGCCTTATATATATCATATGTACAATATACAAGCATTATTAACCTCCCTGCGGGCAATAAAAAAATAAATATACAAGTATTATATATATGTAATAATTAAATTATATATTATGCATTTTATGTAATTAAATTATATATTATGCATTTTATTGTTTTGTTATGCGCGTGATCCACGGATCATGTCTTGCACAAAATCAGTCCGTGGTGTAAAAAAAAAACGTTGTGGGCAGCTGCTGTAGAGAATGAGGACAAAACTTTCTCTACAAAAAAAAAAATCAAGACAATTCACGTTTCACTAGCAGTCCTGACCTTTGACGGCGTACAGAAATATTAAGAAGATATTGTTTGGCATTAAGGACACAGGACACAACTTGCTTTCGTACTTAAGTTATCAGTCATCAAGTAAGTTCTTAACAGAATTAGAACAGAATTGATGACATGTGATATAATGTGTGAACATAGAACAGAATTAAGTGAACACAACATCCAGTAGTATTCTTATCATGAATTAGCTTATAGAATTAGAACACAACTTATTGTAATAATCATGAAATAATATATGGTTTACAGTTAAGATGACAGACCTGTCGTTAGTCTTCATGTATGACATTTTGTCTATATCATTTGCCGTCTATAAATTTGTCGCATTGTAGTGAGACACAACTTAGCTCATGTAAATTTATCACATGGAATTGTATAAAGTTAGTAAGACAATTTGCCGTAGAATTTTTAGCATTGTATATAGGAACACAAAACATGTAACAGTCTTCAAATATATTATAGTGAACTAAGTGAGATAATACAAACTGTTATCCTTAACAGAGTGTCGTACAGAATTAATAGGACACGGTATCCTATAGTAGACTTCACATATGGTGTTGTAAACAGTTAAGACATCTCATAGCAGCCGTAACATATGACACAACAAAGAATTAAACGGACACACAGCTGGGTACAGTTGTTAGACACATAATGTTAGAGTACTGAATTAATAGGGCACAACTGACAAGTCTCAGTATATGACACAGTACTGAATAAAAGAGATACAACTTGAGAAAACAACTTTGCTATAGTAATAAAGACATATTAGTGACAAAGACTATATTAATACCAATGAGTAATATCTATCTACCGCAGTATAGTTTGTTCTAACAGAACATCCACGTTTAAGTGGGGATTAATTAATATAATGATTATAACAGGACATTTTATGGAAACGAGAAGGTGCGATTAGCTGTAGTGTTCTCAACATGTGGTATTGCTTTAATTAAAGTCTAATAAATATACAAAATTGCTGTAGAAGTTTGGCGACATAGGAAACGATCTTTGTCAAAACTAGTGATGAAGGAACACCATAGGACAGGAATCACTAATTTCGTTTCGTAGTAGCCCACTTTATTTTTACATTTGTCCATATCCCTGCGTATTCCCTCCACATTATTTTGGCAACGCTTATCTTATGTAAGCGAAAATTAAACAAATCGTGACGCAAACTCCTATGTAAAAGTCACCAACTGTTCAACGACCCACAAATATATTAAACTTGAAGACCTTTAGAAAAGTCTAAAATCCCACAGAGAATACCTTGATACCATTTTAGGGCTACAGCAGTTCACTTGTTGCTGACCACCGTCTTATAAAAAAACACATGAAACACATGTTGGTGAGATGATAACATAACGACAGAGGGAAATTATTTGGTAGACAAAAAAGCAGGCCAAATGTAGGATGTTGTCGCTGCTGAGAAGCATAGCTCAGTGGTTAGAGCGTCGAACTCACAATCGCGAGGTAGCGAGCTCGATTCCCGATTCATATTGCTCCAGTTCAATCAGCTGTAGAAATGAGTTGCAGCCTTGGCCTTTCCCTTGGGTAACATCAGTGGCGCGGAGAGGGGAGGCTGGTATGCATGGGTGACTGCTGGTCTTCAGTAAACAACCTTACCCAGATTTGTGCCACGGAGGGAACTTTCTAGGCGCAATCCCACGGTCATTCATGATCGAAGCGGGTACTAAAACCTTAGATCACCTATGTTCGAAGACTTTTCAGTCCTACTCTTAAAACACTGGCTCTCGTTATTGGTCTATTATAGCCTCAAACCAGGGTTGCTTTTCTGGACAAAAGAAATCTGGGGAAATCTTAGTACAAAATTTCCCTTGCAGTCTGCTGAAGCCGGACCATTCCGTGTCTTGTTGGTTACATCTAGCCATCAGCGAACCTGTTGTCAACGAGGCAGCCAGTGCCGTCATAAAGCATGGTAATACTGGGCAGTTTCCTGGGAGCTTCGCTCTGTATGTTATGGTTTGCTGTCAAAAGAGTCTAGTGCGATTGACTTAACCAGGGGCCTATAATGCGTCTAAAACAGACCCCTTTTACACACACAGACACACGAGGACATAAACGCACACACACGTAAAACGATATTTTGAACAGTAGTTCATTAAGTGTGCACATTATAGTAACTGTACACTCAAATACAAACACATATCTATACACACACACACACGTGTGGGGGCGCATGTATGAGTGAAAATATGAGTGGCAGCCAGTCAGTCAGCTGCTATCCATTGTCAAAACGGCAAACGACTAGTAGACAGATATGTAAATTTATTCTACATACACACACAGGGGGAGAAACGCACGGGTACAGACATATACGCATATACATAAATATCCATACACAGATAAAGCTATAGACTTATGGATTAAGAGCGACAAACACTAAGAGCCACAGAGGTATTCACAAAGCGTGTGCATGAGTGTGTTTATATATATATATAAACACACACATAAACATGCACGCAAACACTCATCAACACACACACACACACATATATATATATATATACACACATAAACATACTCATCATATACATATAGACATAACTACATTCATATATATATACACACACATACGAAGACATTTACTCCAAAGTCAAATGTACACAAATATCTATCTATATATCTGACGTATATGCGTGTGTATCTGTATGTGTGTATGCGTATCTCTATCTGTATGTGCGCCTGTGTGTGTCTGTATCTATGTGTATATGCGTATGTATGTACCTGTATGTGTGTGTGTTCCTCTATGTGTATGTACGTGTGTATGTGTGTGTCTGTATACAGACACAAACTAATTACGCAAACATCTACACACACAAGCCGACACACTCAGTCACACACAAGTATCGAGCATATTCACACATTTGCACATGCACGCAGAAGCACACGCGTATACAGTCGTATAGACACACGTACATTTTCACAGACATAATGTTATTGATTTTTTGGTACAAAGAAAAGCCGACATTCCTCGAAAATGACGAGATTTAGGTGGAGAGGGCGGTAGCGGAAACGAGAGTTTGAGCGAGTGAGAGAGAGAGAGAGAGAGAGAGAAAGAGACAGAGAGAGAGATCGATAGATAATTAGGGAAGCTGATTGATGATAAATATCTGGAGTAGTGATATAGAAAGAAAGAAGCTGAAAAAGATAAGATGGACAGACTGGCCAATAGATCGATATAGATGTATACATACATCAACACACTTATATATGCACACACACACACACACACACAAATAGCGAGAGGTGCAACTAGAGATATCTAAAGTTAGACTGACCAACATAGACTTATATAATTCAGGTCAATCGATAAGTAGTAGCCGGATCAAGGTGTGTGTGTGTGTGTGTGTGTCTGTGTCTGTGTGTGTGTGTGTGTGTGTGTGTGTGTGTGAACGTGTGTCTGTGACTGCATATGTATGTGCATACAAACATATGCAATATATATATACAGATATGTCTATCAATCTCTATCTGTGTGTATGTATATACAGAGAGAGAGAGAGACATATATACGTATGCAATATTATACATATCCACGCGCGCGTGTGTGTGTGTGTGTGTGTGTGTGTGTGTGTGTGTGTGTGTGTGTGTGTGTGTGTGTGTGTGTGTGTGTGTGTGTGTGTGTGTGTGTGTGTGTGTGTGTGTGTGTGTGTGTGTGTGTGTGTGTGTGTGTGTGTGTGTGTGTGTGTGTGTGTGTGTGTGTGTGTGTGTGTGTGTGTGTGTGTGTGTGTGTGTGTGTGTGTGTGTGTGTGTGTGTGTGTGTGTGTGTATATATATATATATATATATACAGAGATAGATAGACAGATAGATAGTGAGAGAGAGAGAGACATATATATACGTATGCAATATTATACATATCCGCGTGCGCGCGTGCGTGCGTGTTAATATATAAATCATGCAAGTCTGTGTTGTTCTGTAAATTATACATATACGAATGCGTATACATACATAAACAACCATGCATTCTTATATGTATGTAAATTACAGAACAACACAAACTTGCATGCTTTCAGAGAAGGAAACATGTTTGGTTGCACAGGAAATGAGAGGCTGTAGTTAACCTGTTTGTAGTTAAGTCGTCCATACATTCTGAACATGTGTGCGCGCGTGTGAAGAGAGAGAGAGAGAGAGAGAGAGAGAGAAAGAGAAAGAGAGAGAGAGAAAGAGAGAGAGAGAGAGATGATAATGATGAGGAGGAGGAGGAAGAGGAGAGCGATTGTGAGAAAGTGTGAACAATTGAACATTCGACTAGTTAACTAGTTCTCCCTATGTGCTTGTCTAACTGATCAGGCATATATGAAATATCTGTCTTTGGTTGTGTAGTTAACAAGGTCGTGTCGTAAACTAAACAGCTACAGTTTCGGTCCGCACTTGTGTTATGTGTCATATTCGGGTTTTAGGTGTATTTTTGTTTTGTTTTGTTTCTTCCCCTAAGGCGGAATAAACCACACGAAAATACTAAAGGAGGTTTTGTACAGCCAGATACTCTTCCTGTTTTCCACACCTGATTGTGTGTGTGTGCACGCATGTACGGCAGAGCGATTAAGAAGCACGCTTGGCAGCCACGTGACCTACTGTGATTTACTATAGACCAGGGCAAGTAGACAGAAATTGTATGGAAGTCCGTTGTGTGTGTGTGTGTGTGTGTGTGTGTGTGTGTGTGTGTGTGTGTGTGTGTTTGCGCATATAAGTAATTATTTGGCAACACAACCAGGTACACAAATGTCCCACGCACAAGGGACCTATGCAGGATGGGTCGAAACGATCGTTGTGATGAATAAAGATTCTTGCGAACTGTTTTCCGTTTCCATCCATCATTTACGTACATATGCTTGGCTGTGTGGTAAATAAGCTTGCTGCCCAACCACATAGTCCCAGGTTCAGTTCCACTGCATGATACCATGGTCAAGTGCCTTCTACTATAGCCTCAAGCCGACCAGAGCCTTTGTGAGTGGATTTGGTAGACGGAAACTGAAAGAAGCCCGCCGTATATACATATATACACACGAAGCGCTTTATGGAGGCGAAATATTATTAAGAATCAAAGTTCGTTGAAAACCACTGGATTAGAGTAAAACTGTTGAACAAAATCGTTCAGCAGTTGATCTTCCTATTGCCAACCTAAACCAGTTATGTATACACACACATCCCATCTACTACTACTACTACTAATAATAATAAATGGATTCAAATTTTAGTACAAGGCCGGCAATTACGGCGGAAGGGGTAAGTCGATTATATCGACTGCAGTGCACAACTGGCACTTATTTCATTGATCTCAAAAGGATGAGAAGCAAATTCAAGCTCACCGGAATTGGCCGTTAAGCACTTTAGCCGGCGGTACCAGCTCGCTGCCTTAATAATAATAACCACACACACCACAAACCTATGTAATATCAGCAAATATCTCACCAAGTAACTAACACCACAACAGTCTCGTTGTACTTATGGCTATGTGCCTAATAGCCAAATACCAATTTCTATTTGCATCAAATTTAATATAACACCATAAAGTCCTAAACATAAAATGAAACAATAAAAACCAAAAAAACTAGTCCCAACTCCATACAAGACAATAAGAGAACACTAAAACTGCTAGGGCAACAAACAGAAATACAATCAGCATGAAGATATTCAAGACCGAACAATCAATAAAAAAAAAAAGAAAAAAAAAAAAGGATGAGTGGAGAAACGATTACATACACATCATCATAATAATTTAAACCCTTATGGTTTCGACACCTATATCATTGAACTCAATATGATCAGAGCCAAAAAGATATTTAAATACTGTCCAGGAATTATAATACATACGTATGCATACACCCACCTCTCTCTTTCCCGCCTATCTCTGTGTGTGTGTGTAATGTCGTATTTGATAGCATAAAAGACACGCGCATATCAAACGCACCACATTATCAGCAACGCATATTCAGGAAAAAAAGAAAGAAAAGTATTTAGTGCATTAAGGCATGTAATATAGGCCAAACTTCGCATATAGAGGAGATGTAGGGTCATTTTTTCTTGTTTTTGGAAAAAAATGTGCGCCATCAAATATGGTGTGTGTACATGCATGTATATATGTACAAACACAAACACACATATTTATTTACCCAAATACACAGACACGCTATTATATAAGACATACGCATTTGTTTTTATCAGAAACATACGCATTTGTTTACATCAAAACATTAGGAAAAGACGGTGGGGGGGGGGATACACAAAACTAAAGAGATTTACATAGCTACAAGCTAGATATATAAGATAGACAAGGCAGGCGGGGAGATATAAATAGATGGATAAATAGCGGGAGAGAGAGAGATCGATAAATAGACGGACGGGTTGATAGGCAAGCAAACTGGCGCAGATAGACAGACAGATGGATAAATAGATGGATGGGAGGGAAAGTTACAAAGAGTTGCAAAGATGTGGATGGTGAAATGTGAAGGAGAGGGAAGCCGGGACACGGATATACAAGGGAAGGAGTGGGGAAAGCGAAAGAAAGGGGAAAGCGAGGTCGAAAATTAAGTGTCAGTGGCGGAGGTGGAGATGATGGTAGAGGCGGTGCAGAGTGATAATGAGAGTGAAATGGTGATGGTGATTACGATGATGATGGCAGCGAAAGGAATTCGTCAAAGATGATTAAAAATGACATTTTTGTGAAGTGTTGGAGAGTCTCGTTGTGTAACGTAGTGTGGAGTGGCGCTGTGTGGCGTAGTGTCACGTTTTGTGTTGTAGTGTGTTTGAGGTGTTTGACGGTGTTGTGTGGTATGGGCGGTGGAGCTTTGTGTTAGAGTGCGATATGGTGTAGCGTTGTTGTTGAGGTATAGTTAAGAATTGAGCAGTGTATCGCGGTGTAGTGTGATGGTGTGGAGTATTGCAGTGTGGCGTAAGTGTAATTTGTGGTGTGACGCAAGTGTAGTATGGTGTAAGTGCAGTGTGGTGCAAGTGAAACGTGGATTAAGTGTAGTGCGACGTAAGTTTACTGTGGCCCAAGTGTAGTGTAACAAAGTGAAGCATGGCGTAAGTGTAGTGTAAGTATAATGTGGTGTAGAGCGATGTATAACTGTAGTATAGTGTGATAATGAAGGAAATGGTGATTGTAGTCTGCATTCTCCCAAAATGTCAATCAACTGATCCTTTTGAAGGTATCTCTTTTGCTTTTTGCGTAATAAAAGCTAATCGTCTCCAGAGGGAGGTTTTGCTTACTAATTACGTAGATAACCAGATATTTCAAGTTTTCTAATTAACTGGCCATACTACAAAAGTGGTACTCCATCATCGTATGTCTGTATTTAATAAGTAGATAGTTCCACAGAGCCATTTCCCTTCGGTCATATCGCACAATATACCGGAAGGTATTTCATCCAGCTATATTACCGTTCTATATTACAGTTCTATCATTCTATGATTCTCCCATTCCTCTGCTCTCTCTAGAATAAAGGAATAACTACAAATTACATGCTCAATGAGAAAATAAAAAGGAATATTTGTCGTTTTAGAGAAGTCATTGCTGTTAATAACAACAACAGCAGCGGTGGCAGCACCAGCAGCAGTAGCCGGTATGAAGGAAGCCTTTGTGTGATTGTCCCACTTGCTGGAAATAACAACCAAATCTTCCTTCATATTATAGGCAATGTTCTGATTAACAGACGCAATGATCAGAGTTGAAACGCTTTTGATAATTTGTCTGCTCGCCACGTTAAGAACAATAACAACAGCAGCAATAAACAATCTAATAAAAGTACAAGTTAGGTAATCGGGACAGAGGAGTAAAACAGTGACATCACTCTTACTAGCACCAGATCCACTATCATCATCATCATCATCATCATCAATCCACAAACCGCATTACTACCGCCACCACCGACTCAATGACAATGAAGAAGGCCTCTACATGCTGTTCAAGTTGCTAGAAATAATAACTGAATCCTTCTTAAATATCTCTGATCATGTGTGGTAATGTTGTACTGGGAGACATTTGAATACGACAGAATTTCATGGCTGGAATACCTTTCATTATAAATTTGCTATAGCAAGATTCGCGAAGGGCTAGACCTCAACAAACCAAACCATTACAGCTGTTGTATCCTCTGTGCGCGTGTGTGCGAGAGAGAGGACTGCTTCTCGATCTCATCATTATAATTATATATCTCTGTATATAAAAGTCAGGTTGTGTGTGTGTGTGCGTGTGTGTAAACCTGCATGACTTCTGAAAATACATTATTTATGCTCCACAGACGGTTTCACATAAAGAGTAACGGGCCCTCTCGGAGCAGAAAACACCCTTTTCTGGGCTACGTGGAGAAAGGAGGTAACTCTTTGCGAAGTAACTTTTAGAAATTGTCTCCCATACATCCAGTACGCTTAATCCGCTGAACGTTCTTCATCTTTTTAAAATATTGATATTAATGTTTTTTATTGACATTTAATTAACATAAGTGTCATCTCACAGTTCATTGTACGTATTTCTTAAAATTTGCTAAGATACTGATATTATTTACCTTTTTTATTGACATTTCATTATCAAAGTAATTGTCTTATTTTACTGCATCATATTTCTTGAGATTATGACTCCAAAGAGATCTTTCATTGGTCGAAAAATTATCACAATTAGCTGTGTGAAAGATCAATACTGGTTCAAAAAAAACAGCACTGTAAGTAAAATTAATGAGCAGCTGTTGCAGTACCTTCCTGGAAGCCCTCACATCTATAAGTCAGTTGATACAATCCCAGATCCAGAAGAGGTGGCAAATTATCTAACAGAATTTCTCAATTCATTGCAGCCTCCAGGACTACCTCCCTACAGACTGATACTTAAAGTAGGAACTTCAGTAATGTTACTGAGGAATTTGGAATCACCAATACTCTGCAATGGGATACGCCTGGTGGTAAAGAAGATGATGCTACATGTTACTGATGCCACCATTCCCTCTAGATGTGGGAAAGGGGAGGATGTTTTCATACCCAGGATTTCTCTCATTCCGTTAGGAGCAGTAATTCAGTTACTACTTGTTCTCACGTGACTGCATAGGCTCAGTTTATGTTTCTTATTCTACAGCCATACCAGCAACCCAATGTCAACCCTTTGCCTTCTGCAACATTTCAACAGATCATTTCCCCCTTACCGTCTCCCATTGTAGTCCCTTTCCGGAATGTACCCATTTACGTATATGTCCAATAAACCTACATTCATTCGACTGTCAACCATACGATGGATCGTGTTAGAGGCAGCGCTGACCGCCGCAAGGGAGAGTATATCCGCTGACAGCTTTTCAGTGCGTTCAAAAAACACATACCCCCCCCCCCCCCCCATTTTCCATGACAGGTTAGAGCTTGGAATCCTCCAAACAGATGCATGACATGTCACTTAGTCCAATTAGCTCATCGTTTACTCCACAAATGTTTTGTCATCAATGCTGCACTTTCCCGCCAGTGTTATAATGGTGGCAGCTGATGAAAGAAATGTTCTCTACGTGGCCTGTGTGTTTTCTGTACCTTGTTTATCATTTTGTCCATGTTATTTTGCAAGGTCATGTACCCAGATATGCATCTATATATACATGTAGATGAAGGTATGTACATACATGTACATATGCATATACTCATATACTATATATATATATATATATATATATATATATATATATATATTATCATCGCCCGCCATAATCACCACAATCGTCATTATCAACCACCACCGCCACCACCACATGCAAAATACCACCATTGCCACCTCAAATTTAATATTTTCACTGACATTTCGTGGCTGATTAAAACATGTTATGTAGGTAAAACAACAACTAAAAAAAACAACCTTCTCTGTTTTCACTTCTGCACGCACAGAAGCAGACAGAGAGTTAGACAGACAAAACGTGTAAGACCGGATTGCTGCAATCCAAGAGAACTTGAAATGCGTTTGACGAAGGCGCTCTTGTGTTATTCCTTGCAGGTGTACATGTAGACTGGCACCCTTCTTTCACAATCTCCCTCCCTCCGTCATTTTCACGCTTATACACAAGCACACATATGCATATATAGGTGCAGGCGTGGCTGTGTCATAAGAGGTCTGCCTGGCAATTTGCCTGAGTCGTAAGAGGTTTACGTGGCACCTTGGGCAAGTGTCTTATACGATAGACTCGGGCCGACCATAGTCTTATGAGTGGATTTGGTAGACGGAAACTGAATGAAGCCCGTCGTGTATACATACATACATACATACATGCATGCATGCATGCATACATGCATGCATGCATGCATGCATGCATGCATGATGTATGTATGTATGTATGTATGTATACACACACACACACAGTAGCTGAATAGCCCGTCGTTGCCGGGCAATTTTTACAATAGAATCTCATAAATTTTTGCTTATTCCATATCAGACCATGCCTTCCCCGACAAATAGGCCTCTTGATCAGAACAGACTTGTGCAATTTTTCACAAAGAAACTTCGTTGAGGATTTTTTCCTTTTAAAATTATTTACATGTCTGGTTGGCCGTTTTACATGACTTTATTCATTAACACTTATTAAAACTGCAAAAGTTCTTACAACTTCGGTCGTTGTAATGCTTTCCTTTCGTTTGTTTATTAATAAAAAAAAATCCTCCTTGTAATAATTTTGCTTTGATTTTGTAATAGCCAGCTATCATGCAGAAAATGCCAGCTTCCAAATCCTGTTTTCTGATTAGGTAAAATTAATTAAACTTTAAACCACTGTAACATTTTTCTGCAAATTTTCTGGAATAAATGAATTATAAAATCGGATTTAACGTAGAAAATTATTTCAATATACCAAATTTGAAAATTTTGTAGTAGCAACAAGGAAGTCCCTACAAAAGTAGAGATAGATATTTATAGGACGTCACACACACTGAAACACATATTTACAAACATACACAGGTAATTACGAAATTTGAAATGGTGTATAATAGACGTGTGTGAGTGAGTGTTTCTTTGCTATTGGCAGCAGAAAACCACCTACCCTTTCTCTTCTTAAAGCTACATATTCCCCACTCTCTCCTTTCTTTCCCTTCGTCGGCGTTTTAAAAGTTACTTATGTGCATGTGTGTATGTATCTATACATGTGTATGTATCACACATGCATAGATATATGTGTGTACATGTATCTATAAGTACACACATGTACTTATGTGCATGTGTGTGTGTGTATGTGTGTGTGTGTATGTGTGTGTGTGTATGTGTGTATGTATGCAGCGTCGCGTATATCCCTGAATGACAGCTGTATTAACAGTTACCGTCTCACTGCCACTCCATATTTGTCGCTTACACAACGCTGTCCTCCCTTCCCTGATATCAGCCACACTCACTATACCACCACATTTCCCTCACACTAACACTCTTGCACGCTTCTCATTTTATTGAATAATAAGCCCAACCCCCTTAGCCAATAATTGAACTGGATGTTAGTTTAACATGTATGCAAAGTTTCGTCAAGATTGGTTTCCTGGTGTAGGTAGCAAGATGGTAACAGACAGATCGATAGACAGAAATTGCTATTTATATATAGTATGTGTGTGTGTATGTGTTTGTTCCCCACCACTGCTTGACAAGTGCTGGTCTGTTTACGTTCCCGTAACTTAGCGGTTCGGCAAAAAGAGAAATAAGTACCAGGCTTTTAAAAGAATAAGATTCGTTCGACTGAAATTCATTCTTCAAGGCAATGTCCCAGCATAGCCGCAGTCTGAAACAAGTAAACGATACATGCGTAGATTTGAATCAATTAGGCTTCTACACGGTCATTCGACCTATTAGAAATAGCAGCCAAATCATCTTACTGTCTTCAATAAAGGATATTTTGAACAATGAAGTTGCTGACAGAGAAATATAGAACGGCACGGTCACGGTTGGAACGTTTCTGATCATAGCACTTTACACGGTTGATTTGAGTCAAAACAACACGTAGATTTACATACTGTGACTAAACAAACACACACAAATACGTATATACACAAAAAGCATACACAGAGACATGCAAAAACATAATACATGGAATCTAAGCATACACGCACACACAAAACTCTACAAACCTTTACTGGTTTACGTATACACGCACTAACACACACACACAGACAAACGCGCGCGTGCGCACAGTTATGCTGTTCTTTCATTCTTCTATTGATCTCATTGCGTGTGTGTGTGTGTGTGTGTGGTCACACTGGAGTACTCCTTTCACATATTATATCAGTCCTAGCAATGATTTTTTTTTTATCGAGATCTATTTGCCGAACAGCGAAGTTTTGAGACCTAAAAGGACAGAACACCAACAACGATAGTAGTTTTAGCAACCGGCGTAAAAAACGATCGCGCACGCACACACTGCAGGTCGTTTCGTTATGCAAAATGTGTATATAAATTTGTGTATATGTTCACATTTGTATGGTGTATTCATATGCGCAGGAGTTAATATGAATGGATCTAACGCTAAGTGAATGCTGAGGTGAAGTTTCTCTCTCTCTCCCTATCACTTTCTCTGATTAATAATAAGAGAAACATCAACAGATATCTAGTTTCTACCTCCTCTACTGGACTTAATGTAATTGCAATGTACCACAATGAGGGGGTGGCAGGCAGAGCGATGATGAATTTTGAATAGTTAAGTGTCAATCAAACGAGCAGAGTTTGTTATTGCTGTTGTCGTCAGTCATTGTTTAGTCTCAGCTATCAGCTCATCTCTCTCTCTTTCTCTACTTTCGCTATCACAGTTAGCGCGGTCGTGCGTGTGTGTTGACGTTCTTCAAGTTAACTGGGGCTTCAGGTTTCCCCTATCGGCAACTTCAATGATTTTGACGCACAATCAGCAAATGATCAGATTCTACTCTTAAGTGTTTTCAAACATTATTAACACACACACACACACACACAAGAGGACAAATAACTTAGTTGAAAAGAAATAAAGTTGGCGACAGGAAAGGCACTTGGCCGTAGAAAACTGCCTTAACAACTTTCGTTTAACTCATCCCGCTAATATGGGCAAATGATGATATAGGTGATAACTTATTGTTAATTGGACATGCTGGGGCACCCCTTTCTTACGCACAATCTATTATAAGAAATACTTATTTTAGCCATCTTGACAGGATTTCAACTCAAATCGTAACAGGTACATAAGCAAATAGCGTAACTTTGGCCGGCGCCCTATCGTTACAGCCAGTAGCCGTCAGCGCGCGTGTGTGTGTGTGTGTGTGTGTGTGTGTGTGCGTGTGCGTTTGTGTTTATTCTCTCTTCATTTTCTCTTATTTCTTTCTGCTGGAGAGCGTAGACTCGAAACTTAAAAGGCATTCTCAATTTCCCGAGCGTCCGACTAATGCACCTCCTTGTTGCTCATACACATCTCTTCGTCTTTTGTCTGTAAATTTCAACTATATATATATATATATATATATTCTCTTATTATTTTCTACTGAAGAGCGTGGGCTCGAAACTTAAAAGACTCACTTCCCAAGCGATAAACTAATACATGTTTGTTGTTGGCACACCCGTCTTCGTCTTTCGTTATTTTGTAAATTCCCCCTATATATATATAGAGAGAGATATTTCCATATTGATAAAGACGACTACGTGTTTTTTTCTTTTTATTTCTTCCATCACCACAACAGTTGTCCTACCTTGGCTCTAGCAGACATAGAAAACAGAAGACATCTACAAAGACAGACGAACTTTGTGGTCTAGTGTAACGTCACTAATACAGAATTTTTAATTGACTCCTCAGATTATCTCCCCTTCAGAGTCGCTATCAATTGCCGTCAGGTATTTGTTTTTTACCTTCTCCCGCAGCGAAGATAACTTCAGTAAATTAAAAAACATACATACATATATATTATATATACACAAAGAAGGAGCGAGAGAGAGAAAGAGGTGGGATGATCTGTATGCTATAGGACAGATGCTTGGCTATTGCGGGTAAACATTACGAGATAAGGTGTCTGTTACCAATAGTTAATTTCCAGCTGTATTTATAGAGGACTGGTAAAAAAAAACTAGGTCAATGAATGATCCCGATGCAATTAGTTAATTTAAGAGGTGTCTGGAAAAAAATGAATTGAAACATGTGATGTAGATCTATCATTAAATTCACGTATCCCATTTGTAGACATCCCAACAAATTACTCGTGTGTGCATGTGCGCATAAATTAGAGAATACGTGTTTCTACTCAACACGGGCAGCGGTCTCCCATCAGCAGAGAAAGATAAGAGTGGGGGAGAGCGAGACAGGCTGCAGTGTTAGTCTCATTGCATATGTGTGTAACTCCCTCTCCACTCTCTCACACACACACACACATACACATACACATACACACATATATATATATATATATATATATATATATATATATATATGTATATATATATATTAGTGTACATTTAAACAACAACAAAAAAAAGAGCCTTAACGGATTGCCTAACATACCAGAAGGAACAGTCAAAAGGTCCAAACTACAGGTCAGAGCAATTTCGAAGGGAATAAAACATGGTAAATGTTTTTTTATTTTTCATTCCCTTCGAAATTGCTCTTAACTGTGGTTTGGACTTTTTGACTGTTCTTTCTAGTATGTTAGGCAACCTGTTAAGGCTTGCCCCTTTTGTGTTTAAATGTACACTAATTTTTATATGAAAAATATGTCTATTGACTTTGTATACATACTAGACCACTGGTAGAAAAAATTCCTAAATTTCTTTTCCTACCCTATATATATATATATATATAGATGTATATGGATGCTGTGAATGATGTCAACTGATTTATTTCTGATGTGTTGCCTCTCATTATCTATACATAATAGATGCCATACCTATCTATCTATCTACCTAGTAATAGGCAAAACAATATCGATACATCGATCCCAGTGGCTCCACTGGTACTTGTTTGTCGACCTCAGCGGAATTTGAACTCAGAACGTAAGGACGGACGAAATGCCATCTCGCCATCTGAAGTGTTATTACGATAATGGTTGAAAGGAAAGGAAAAGGTGGAGGGGAGGAAATTATATATATACATATATATACACACACACACACATGCATACAAACGTACGCGTGTGCATGCGCATTTTCAGCTGTTTTCGCCAGAGGCTCTGGTCATACTGGAGCACCGTCAATGGTTTATTTCATTCCATTTGCATAAGAGAGTTGAACAACGTCACTTTCACATGCGTTTCTTGCCGTAATAGGGCTCCGTCGATTATCTGATGCTTTTGAATACATTGACATCTAGACCTCATAGACTTTTCAGATTTTTTGAAAATCGATGGGCACTTTAGCTCTAAAGCAGTTACAGGTGTAGGTTCTTACTCTAGATGGAGTAGGTGGACCTTTGGTTCCATGCAGCAGCAACTAGTTTCAGCGGGCGTTAGTGTAGCTTTAGTAAAGCGCTACACATACCATGATATTACACACACATTCATCTGCATTTTTGTTGCCATCTTAGTAATATATACACAGAATGCTATATCATTACTCATGTGGATTTGCACTGATTGTTACTCCGGGCCGAGTATTCAGATAACAATCTGCTGTGGGCTGATAGAGGAGCGTTTGAAATTCTTCAGCATTGAGCTAACTACATGTTATTTTCTTCAGCCCACTTATATACTACATTCAGAATGTGAGTGGCTTAGTGGTGAGGTTATTCGGCTCACGATTGTAAGATTATGAATTCGATTCCCAGTGGCCTGTTTTGTCTCTGAGCAAGGCACTTCATTTCACGTGGTTCCAGTCCAATCAGCTGGCAAAAATGAGTTGTGGTCGTAATTCAAACGAGCAACCTCCCCACACTGTGTCACACTGAATCTCCCTGAGAACAGCGTTAAGGGTACGCGTGTCTGCTGAGTGCTCAACCACTTGCACGTTAATTTCAAGAGCAAACTATTCCGTCGATTGGATCAACTGGAACACTTGTCATCGTAACCGACGGAATGCCGGTTATATTACAATCAAATCTTTCTGTAGTTTTGCGTTACTATCAGGGTCCTTGAGTGTCGGTGCTGCTCTTGTAGCGTTAGCCTAGATGGTACGAGTGTATCTGTATGGCTGAGCGCTTCTCTGGGAGAGCTACCACTAACAGTAGTGGTCCCAGTACTGGCTCCTCAGGAGAGTCCACTATGAAATAATGCTCCTCGGAGCTGCACCTAACCGCTTCTCTCTCTCTCTCTCTCCCACACAAACACACACAGCCATGTCTATCACTTTAGCCATCTATCTACCAACATGCCGTGCTTCCCAACTGCTTGGCTCCGGGTTCAGTCCCACTGCGTGGCACCATGGGTTAGTATCTTCTGCTATAGCCTTGGGCCGACCAAAGCCTTTGCAAGTGGATTTGGTAGACAAAGAAGCCAGTGTTTGCCCCTCCACCATCGCTTGACAACCGATGTTGGTGTGTTTACGTCACCGTAATTTACCGGTTCGGCAAAAGAACTCAATAGAATAAATACTAAACTTACAACGAATAAGTCCTGGGATCGATTTGTTCGACTAAAGGTGGTGCTCCAGCATAGCTGCAGTCAAATGACGAAAGAATGAAAGAATAATACACGCACACACACACACACACACGATGTACGTGTGTGCTTTTTTCTGTTTATGTATCCATCTATCTATTTATATATATATACACACACTCACACACACATACCCTCCCCCACACAGGAAAATGTATATGATAAACAGACGATACATTTTTATTACCATTTGTTCCGCACGTACGTTTTATCTTCCGTGTGGTTACTAGCATCGTCTGTACTGAATGTTCATGGTACAATTGGATGCTGCGGATCCACAAGAGTTCTTCAGAGGATCACTCAATAACAAACAATGTTTACACAGATCAAATAAATGCTCCGATATATTTACTCAGCATATCACAACCGGTGTGATACTGCTAAGAACGGTAATAACCCTAACCACTTCACTAAAAGTGGACTGGATTACGATACTTCACGTGTGTAACTAATCACAAGGAATAGGCATACATCTCACTGTGCACCCAGGAAATTATATACATTATATATATATATATATATATATATATACATACATACATACACACACACACAGATACATGCATACATATACATACATGCATACACATACACGTAAATATACATACATATATATATACTTTTAAATATACATACATATATATATACTTTTAAATATATATACATACACTTTTAAATATATAAACATACATATACTTTTAAATACACACACACACACACACATATATACACACTATATATATATATATATATATATATATGTATATATATATATATATATATATACATACACGTCTGTGTGACCCTTTACCTAAAAACTCTCATTTGGTGGAAAGTGATGTGTGTGTGTGTGTGTGTGTTTGTGTTATAATAAAAAGAATTTGACATTAATCTGATGGGTTTACTCTATACTTTTGTACAGCACAAATTTATTATTCCTATACAATAATGTTGTTGAGAGTAACTTCGAAGTTTCCGCTCGCTAAGCCATCTTTGACAGCCCGACGATGGCTTAGCTGGCCGAAACTTCGAGGTCACTGTCAACAACATTCTTGTATAAGAATAACACATAAAAATATATATAACCGAGTACTGGAAATTGGAGCCCTTTGGTTATAATGTATTAAAGAATACTTTACATTCATATTGAGTCCTGTAATTTAACGCTTCTGATGAATCAACAGATTTTATATATATACATGTGGGGGGGGGGGAGAAAGGCTATATAAAATAAGGTTATTATGCACCTATATTCATCACATGCTCTCATTCATCTCCTCGTTCTCTCCCGCCCTACGCCTCCTTCGCGCGCGCGCACACATCGGTATGCACGTACGTACATATTTTTGTTTGTACGTATGCACAAATGCATGTATGTATATACATACGCAAACACGTATGTACGTACGTACGTACGTATGTATGTATATACGTACGTATATAGTAAAGCAGAATAATCTTCTGTTATCACAAATATACCACTACCAGCATCACAGCAGGGTGGCGCCGGAGTAGTGATAGTAAAATGCTGAGCTAAATAAACATAGCTGAAATGTATTCTGTTTCATCTATATGTTCTTAGTTTTAAAATACCGCCGGGGACGATCAAGAAACTACCCGACACGTACTATGCTTCATACAATACCCCTTCCTTACCATCTACTAATGGTGAGCTATCGTTTTTACACAGTAGCAAACACCCGGCACCAACAAAATATTCACTGTTTTCATTTCAAGGTACCATATTTCAACACCTGTACTAACAACATTCTGGGGGTTGTTTTGCTTAGGTGTGTCGAATTTGTTATCGTTTGACCAGCGTGTCAGCTGTGACCATCCCGTCGATACATACATACAAACGTATGTATATATATTTATATATATATATATATATAGTATCATAGGAAGGTCGTTATGACAATAATAAACAATGTATATACATACATGTATATGAATATACATACGAGCATACATACGTACGTACATGCATATTTATTATTGCTTCCTTTCATGTTAAATTATATATATAACAATTTTACTATAATCTATAAGGTTACAGAATATTCGGTAAATTTTCAGATTAACACCCGCACGATTTTCACTAGGGTGTTAGGGTTAGGGTTTTAGGGTCAGGGTTACGGTTTTAGGGTTAGGCAATTCCGTCCCTAACCCTAAAATCCTAACCCTGACCCTAACCCCGAGCCTAAAACCCTAGTGAAAATCGTACGGGTGTTAATCTGAAAATTTACCGAATATTCTTTAGAAGACTACATGTTCATCAACTCGTAAAATTTAAATTTATGAATATCAATTTGTGTCTTTCTCTTTCATATATACACACGCACCCGCGTACTGACGCACACACACACACACAGAGAAATGCGGTGAAGAGCAAGCAACAAAATATATTAGAGAACAAGAGAGGATAGACGCTCAAAGAAATGAATTAAAGCGAGGAAAATCTGGGAAAAAAAAAAAAAAAAAATTGAAAGTGCAATCGAGTCGAAAATAAAGTCGAGTGGAGTATTTGATCAAGAAGCTTGCTGTTGATTGACCGGAAGTAGGACGACGAAGGGTTGAATGGTAAAATTAACCTCAGCTAGATTTGACTATAGAATGTAAAGGTCAAAAGAAATACTGCATAACATTCATTCCAGCGCTCTAACGATTCTGCGAATTCGAATGATGATAATAATAATAATAATAATAATAATAATAATAATGATTATAATAATAATAATCCTTTCTACAATAGGCACAAGGCCTTAAATTTGGGGAGTGGGATAGTATCTCGAGTACCTCGACCCAGGTAATCAAATGATACTTGCTTTATCGACTCCGAAAGGATTAAAGGCAAAGTCGATCTCGGCGGAATTTGAATTCAGAACATAAGGACAGACGAAAAGCCGTTAAGTATTTTGCCCGACATGCCAGCTCGCCGCCAATGACATCTGACGAGGATTTCTTTTATTTTGTCACGAGGGCGAAGGCTGAAAGAGACAATACAAAGACAGACATAAAAGTGTAGGGTTCACACATAATGAAAGGGGAAATAAAAAATGATTTTTTTTTCTTTCTGGCACAGGGCTGTCTGCTGAAGGAGATATTACTAAGAGACGGTAAATATAGTGGGAGTTTTATAGAGTACAATTTGCGGAGAAACGTTAAAAAAGCCAAAAAAAAAAAAAAAAAAAAAAGAATAAAACTCCCCAACAAAAAACGAGATGATAATATATATATATATATAATACAAAGACATGGATGCTACAAACCTGAACAGCAAACTTTTACAGTAGGAGGAATATATGATATGTATGAGCGAGCTATTCATTTATACGTACCGTTATTTTTCTCCTCAAAGAATATTAGAAATTCATATTTACCAAGTACTGTTTGACCCAATGACTGTTCATAATAGGTGGGGGTTGTATATTGGTTCTCTGCCAGAAAGTTCAATTCCTGACTTTGAATCTCTCCGAACCCAATTATATCTCTCTCCCTCCCTCTCTCACCCCCCCCCCCACACACACATTTTTTTATTGGCTGTTCTGTATGCATTGGTAATTCTATTCTGTTCCCTTCTTCGTAAGAATTCCTTTTCCGGAATTTATTTTAAGCAATCTAAATTTTAATCTAACATTAAGATTTAATAATTCACAATTCGCAGAAAATTCTGTTTCGACGTTTCGTTTCTCTCATCGGAGTAAAGTTCCTCGTTATATTATAGTAGTTGATGAGTTTGTAAAAAAATAGATAAGAACACTTGTATAAAGAAAAGAGATAAAAATTAAAATATTTAGAAAAATTGATAAAGTTTTCGATTCATTTCAAATCAGATAGCAAGTTACATTTCTTTCTAGGTTTCTGGGAATGTTTACAAATAGATATGAAGAATAGAAAAAAAAAATTCCAGTTAAAAAAAAGTAAAATTACAAATATTTTTCCACGACGGTAGTCAAGAATGGGGGGTAATTCACTGAAGGCGGCAATCCCAAGAATTCAATAGAGAGAGAAATACGGTCGAGATGGACATATTTTCCCCTATTTTCCTTCAGTAATATGTACTATGTACGTCCTAGGTATGACTTTAAACTGAATCCGATAGTGGGGCCCTCATACAGGGCTTTGAGGTGTGTGGAACCATCTCTTAGCCACTGTTGTTCACAGATCTACACTGACCCGGAGTTGTAACACCTGTCAAGGACCCAACTGTAAATTAATTAGCACGTGAACCACTAGGTGTGAAGAAGCCCCTAGTTTTCATTAGAAATTCCT
Organism: Octopus bimaculoides; assembly: GCF_046866305.1. Lineage (NCBI taxonomy): Eukaryota > Metazoa > Mollusca > Cephalopoda > Octopoda > Octopodidae > Octopus > Octopus bimaculoides. The sequence continues at coordinate 42,994,534 of NC_142933.1, read as the reverse complement.
TCTAAGGTAAGGTAAACTCTTAAAAAAAGACAGAAGTCTGTAGTGTAGCTGGTTTCTGATCGTCTCAACCTCCGTTGCGCCCCTGGTTTTATAGTTGACTGCGCCGAAAAGAGGGCTCAGTACTGAGTAACACTTTATCCATTCAAAACAAATTCACGAAAAGGAACTTCTTGGACTCTCGGAAAGTTTGCACTGACTTACTGAGTTTAGGAGGTGATCTTACTCGGTCACAAGCTAACTTCCACTATGTCTTCTTTTATACGTTTCAGTTATTTGACTGCGGCCGTGTTGGAGCACCACCTTAAAGGGTTTTAGTCGAATAAATCGACCCCAGGACTTTTTTGAAAGCCTAGGCCTTATTGGGGACAAACACACCAAAATCGGTTATCCAGCGATAATGGGGTGGAAAATAAGCACAGATACAAAAACACAAATATATATATATATATATATATATATATATATATGACGGGCTTCTTTCAGCTTCCATTCACCAAATTCACTCACAAGGTTTTAGTCGGCCCAAGGCTGCTATAAGTAAAAGGCACTAGCCCAAGACGGCACGCAAGTGGGACTGAACCGGGAGCCATGTGGTTGGGAAGCAAGTTTCTTACCATACAGCCACACCTGCGTCTATGTGTGTACATACATGAAACAATATGCTCAGAGTCTAAGTCCTTATGAAGAGCTTCATGACAAAAATTGGTGTCAACAACACTACTACACACTTGTGTATAACAGAGGGTCTTATACTAACTTTCTTTTTCAGCTACGGTCTATGCATGTCGACGTTATCAAATGTAACTTTTTCCATTTTTAAGACAAGAGCCCAATATGATGTCGCAAAAACTGCGTAGTATCTTCTTCGCTGACTTATTCTGAGGCAGTGTATTCTGAGGTGGTCGTGACCAATTGGAAGTTTATTTGGTTTAACATTACAAATACTGATTATTTTAAAATAAGCCAAGACTGTTTCGGAAGAGGTGAGAAAAAGAATCCGTTTCTGACACTGTGTGTGTCTTGGTGGTGGTGTGAGACGGAGAAAAAGACGATTAAAGGGATGAGATAGAAAGAAGAGCGCGATAAGACGAGGATGGAGATAACTAGATGTGTATATAAGCGCGCGTGAGTGAGAGAGGGGGAGAGTGAGCGAGGGCGAGAGAGAGATAGATAGAGAGAGAGAGAGAGAGTTATGACGAATAGCGGAAGGGTGTTTGACCTCCGCCACGAACACTAAAAGCTTTGAAAGCAAACGGACGTTGCTTGTTAACAGCAGCAGATAATGAAAGGGTGGATGGCTAGGAAGAATGTAGAAATATTTGGTATGTCAGATGGCACGCTCGCGCGCGCGCGCATACACACACTCACACTTGTACAATGAATACAATATTACAGTCATATGAGCCCGAGCACATATACTACAACGAACACACACATACACACCGACAATAAACAAAACCATTCGTATAGACCAGTGATTCTCAACCGGGGTCCATATGGCCCTTGGAGGTCCATATAAGATTTGTGGGGTCCACACAGCAAAATGGTAAACTGAGGCGTCCCTGAAAATTTTTTACTTCAGATATAGGCGTAGGAGTGGCTGTGTGGTAAGTAGCTTGCTTACCAACCACATGGTTCCGGGTTCAGTCTCACTGCGTGGCACCTTGGACAAGCGTCTTCTACTATAGCCTCGGACCGACCAAAGCCTTGAAAGTGGACTTGGTAGTGGTAAACGGAAACTGACAGAAGCCCGTCGTACACACACACACATACATAAATATAATGTGTATGTTAGTAGTGTTTGTCTCCCACCATTGTTTGATAACTGGTGTTGTGCTTACGTCCCCGTAGTTTGCGGTTCGGCAAGAGAGCTCGATAGAATAAATACCAACCTTTAAAAAATGGAATGGGGTCAATTCGTTCGACTAAAACCCTTCAAAGCGGTGCCACAGCATGGCCGCAGTCTAATGGCTGAAACAAGTAACAGATAAAAGATACAATATATAAACACACATCAACACACACGTTCAAACATAAATATACAAACAGTTAAACGAAGGCAACCGAGCCGAAACTTTGAAGTCACTCTCAAACTTTTCCTTGGAAAAAAAATAGTAAATAGATGTGATCCACTTGAAATACATACAACTAAATCTCTTTCAACAAACGAATTCACAGCAAGAAACTTGTAAACTGAAAACACAAACAAAATCTTAAATGTATGGTGCTATACTTCAACTAATGCTTGACTGTTTTTATATATGACATTAACATAAAAACAAACAAGTACACACATACATTTGTATGTACATGAATATATGTTCACACCAGAGCTGGATTAAGACCCAAAGAGGCCCTAAGCACTTAAATGATTCTGGTGCCCCCAAAATACAAACAAACAATAGTAAACCGTGAAATAAGTTTTTATGTTTTAGAATGAAACTAAGCTAACAGTAAATCGGAAAATAATGTTTATTTTTTTATATACTTCCACTACTTACATTTGAAAAAAATCTTTTTTTTTTAATTGCAAAGTTTTTGATTAGATCTTCAATATGACACCATGGACACTTCGAAATTATATTTCCGATCATATAAAACTACTTTGAATATTGTTTTAGCAAGTTTCAAGTGATTTCTTTTGTGCTATAAACCATCTACCATTTCTTTGGAGACCCACCTCCCCTGTCGTTGATGCACTAAGACCGAGCTTGTTTTGCTTAAATGGTTAAATCCAGCGTTGGTTCACACCGGCATTTCATACACATTTACGTTATATAGTTAGTAACGAAACGCACAAATACTGATTTTGATTTATATGTGTGACTCCTCCCGCCCCGGATAATAGCATAAATGGAATTATTTTTAAACGGAAATAACTCTTCCAAGATGTGATGAATAAAACAATAAAAACATTGAAAAATCCCGGGCAAGTGTTACGGATTTTACTATCGCTCCAGGGTGAACAGTGCTTTGTGAGTTAGACGGAAACTGTGAAGAAGCCCGTCATATACGAGTGCGCGCGCCTCTGTGTTTGTTCCCAAGCTCCCGACAACCGGCGCTGGTTTGTTTACGTCCCTAAAACTAAGCGGTTCGGCAAAAGATAACAGACAGAAAAAGTACCAGACTTAAAACATTAAAAAAAAAACAACATTTAAAACAAAGAACACCTACTAGGATCGATTCTTTTCAATTAAACCATTCAAAGCAGTATTACAGCATGGCCGCAGTCCAACGACTGAAACAAGTTAAAGATGGAAATATAAACCTACATCAAGAGATCCTTCGACACACACGCATATCTGGTGAGTTTCCGTACAGTCTCAGTATATCAAATTTCATTTGCGAACAAATGACCAGACGAGAGAAACAAACTACTCACTACATTAACGCATCTGAATTTATTCAGTCCTCTCAAATCTGTCTTTCCTGTTTTCAAAGCGTTCTCCAAAACGATCTAGAGCAGGGCTTCCCAACCATTTTTTTTTACCTACGGACTCCTTTTACTATTATTTTATTCAAATGGACCCCCCCCCCCCCATAGCTATTCGATGTCTAAAAACTAGTTTTATAGAAACTGCTTTCAAGATTCGGCGGCACACCTGAACTAAAGTATAGGGAAAAAAAATTATATTAAGGTTACACTGCGGCACACCTAGCATGGTCTCGTGGCACACCAGTGTGCCGTGGCATACCGGTTGCCGAGCACTGATCTAGAGTTACCAATAAACACGACATTGATTATCAACAACCAACGAAACAAATTATTTGACAAATATCATTAATAAGATCCTCTCATCTGAATAAATGAATAAATAAACTGTGACCTTGTGCTTATATCAGAAACCAATATCGAATCTCCTCAGTTTTGTGTTCAACAAGAGCCAAAATTGTTTTGGTTTCCATATAAGACTTTTAAACAACTGAACAAGTGAAACTATGCAAACGATTCCAAACATTCAAACTTCTGATCCAATCAGTTTACAGCTCCACTATGTTTATATCCACAAAGAAGTCATTTATTTTACTTTCTGATGTTTGGAACTGAGATGTTTGACAGTTGTGCACTCAAATGTCTTCACACACATACATAGATACGTATAAATAAATAAATATATATACACATACACATATATACACACACACACACACACACACACACACACACATATATATATATACATATTTGTGTATTACGCACATACATACAGAAACACACACACACGGTGGTGCACCAGCATGACCGCAGCCACTTGGCTAAAACACATAAATAAATAAATATATATATATATATATATATATATATATATATATATATTCATTCTTAAAGACGAGGCTGAATGAGGAAGCTTGAAAGCTAGCCCCCTTCTCAGATTACTAGGGCAGGGTAAGGTAGCTAGCTCCACTCCTAACTTTGAAGGCCATAACCGCAATTAAAGGAAATAACTCACGCTATTTATTGGCAGAAATGCGCGTGTCACAACAGAATATAAATATCCGACGAGTACTGGCAGCGTGGTAGTGTTAATAACATAGCTGTTGCTCTTTAACCCTAGGTTAGGTTTCACTCAGTAGATATACACCCGAAGGCATTCTAGTAATAATCGTCCTGTTGTCTCCTTCATTTGACATTGCATATCATAGAAGGCGCAGAACGGGCAGAAACGTTATCACGGCGGGCGAAATACTTAGCGGTATTTCGTCTGCCTTTACGTTCTGAGTTCAAATTCCGCTGAGGTCGACTTTGCCTTTCATCCTTTCAGGGTCGATAAATTAAGTATATTAAGTACCAGTTACGCACTGGGGTCGATGTAATTGACTTAATCCTTTTGTCCTTGTTTGTCCCCTCTATGTTTAACCCCTTGTGGGTAATAAAGAAATAAGAATCGTTGCCAGTCTAGACAAACGCTATAGCAGTATTTCTTCTGTGAAGACGCGTGGTTAGGGTATTCGGCTCACGATTGCAAGGTTGTAAGTTCAATTCCCGGCCACGCGTTGTGTCCTTGATTAAAACACTTTATTTCACGTTGCTCCAGTCTACTCAGCTGGCAAAAATGATGCGCTTTTTTGACCTTACAAAAATAAGATGCCACAAGTGAAATTTGAACTCACGAACTAGATGGGTGTATCTATATACCGAAAACATTCAACCCAACCAACTATCCTTTCTGTGACTTCAGTACAACACGACCTCGATGATTTCTAACACGTACATCGCCACAAATAATGTACGGGATGAGGTCAGAGTCTGTTAAACCAACCTCAGTACTTGACCAACAGTTATTTCATCAACCCAATCTCGGGTTATAGTAGAAGGCATAGAAGGCATTTGACAAATGAGCTGAACAGTAGGGATCGAACCCAAAAGCACGTGGCTGCGAAGCGAACTTCTTAACCACACATCCATGTCTACACCTATATTAATATCGAAGAATTTCATCCGTTGATTTTTCTTTTCTTTTGAATCTTTCTCCTTTTGGTCTTGTTTTTAATCATTTCATTGCCAATTTAATTTTAGTTTTCAAAGAAATTGTGTCTCTTAGATATAAAGACTTGTTCATATTTTGTAGTAAATGATACAGGGACATATACCCGCAGGCAGACGATACAAGCAGGAGAATGATAGACAGGCAGACAGAACGAGACAGGAAACCATAACAAAAAAAAAAGAAGGAAAGAAAGAAAAAGAGCGAGAAAGACAAAGAGAAAAAGAAAGGAAGAAAAGCAAGTAGACAAAAGAGAGGACAAGCAAGCAGAAAGAAAAAAATAGACGTAGAGACACAGAAAAAGCAATAAAGAGATGAACAGATATGTATTAGGTACATAGAACTTCTATATCAGAGTATAAGTATTATACAAGTTTATACAAGATTGATTCAGTTGAGTCTTTGTTAGTCAGCATACGATTATTGTACGTGGTTTTATGAGTCTTCATAGAGGTTGCAGTCAAACTGTCTACAATGAATTGGTATCTTAAAATGGAAGATGCAGACGATCTGAAGTTATTTTTAACATTATAACATTATAACATCTATAACGTCCAGACATTTCAAATAATTCAGTTTTTACAAGTTGTATCTTGAGAATAATTATTGCTGGGCATCTTTTGGTGATCATTCTATTGTGTACACACACACATTGTCATTCATTCACTCACTCACGTGAAGACCTACACAGTTTCAATTCTGAGTTGCACCTCAATAGAAACGAATTCAAATGTATCTGAAGATTTGAGAACTATACCATGGAGCTGCTACTTCATATTTTACAACTCGTTAATATTCGTAGAGATTTTAATAGATCCTGAAGATTAATGGTACCACATTCCAATGATTCCATGCCATGGAATACAAAAATAATATATATATATATATATACATATATATATATATATATATATATATATATATATATAATGCACTGTTCCGTGATAGAAAGATCAATCCAAAAAGTACTCCATCTGGCGAGAGATAAATATTATTCAAAGGACGCAATACATGTTTAATTGCTATTAATAGGTTCATATGACGAGAAACACCTCAAGCATATTCATCACACACACACACACTTATTGTATTAATAAAATACAGAAGGCATAAATGGTATTTTATACTTTGTACAACGTACGCGCATTTCAGCAAATATATGTTGCATATCAACAACCATTTATATAATTATACGTGTATATATAATATATATGTATCTATGTACGTGTGTGTTCAAATAATTCTTGTACCAATAATAATAAATGCACGTACCAGTGCGTGTTATTATTATTATTATTATTATTGGCGTTATGACCTTCTTAAGACTTGTTTCAACACACGAATTCACATCAAGAATGTAGCAAACCAAATACGAAAGCGAAGTGTATAATTATTTAGCTAAGAAGCTAAACACGTCATTGGAAGTCCGAGTGTTTCGTGAGTGGCACTTACGAAACACACAACCAGTGTGTGTGAGTGGTTGTCTGTGTGTGTAAGTTGTTCCACTTGCCAAAGTTTTAAACACTGTCAAAGGGTCATGGGTAGTATAGCTTCAGTCCATATATCTAAACTGAATAATGTTCTACACATGAGAATCTTTTCTCTAGAAAGAAACACACACACACACATTCTCTAAAAGAGAAGGACTTATTTTTTTCCTCTTCTCCATTTCTTGTTTTCATGACTTGGACAGAGACCTCGAAAACTCTTAAAACGGGGTCATACACAAGTCTTGTCTCCTTCAACAAATAAGACAATCGCTGAACACATATTACGAAAACAGTTTTCACCCCCCCCCCCCATCACTAACCCTAACTACGAACAACACACACTAGAAGCGTCAAGGTCGCCAAATGAAACAAACATGCACTGGTTTATAGAAAGAGATCTTACTGTAAGTTACGGGTGTCATATATAACAGTATGTATCATTATGAAAAGAAAATATTCAATTCTCTCCTCAAATTGATAAGGTGGGTATATAAAGTGCGTGCGTATGTGTGTATGTATATATGCATGTGTGTGTTTATACATATGTTTATATGTGTATGTGTGTGTTTATACATATGTTTATATGTGTATGTGTGTGTTTATACATATGTTTATGTGTGTATGTGTGTGTTTATACATATGTTTATGTGTGCGAATGTCTAATACTTTACAAGTAGAAAATCAATATGAAATCCTATAATCCGCTCATAAACCGTAAATAAACCTCGTTATTCACTGGCCAACATACTGCATATCTCCCTCTCTCTCCCCCTTTCTCTGCGTCATTACTATTTTATTTATTATTTATTCATTTAAGGACTTTTCAGGACTCGAGAGAGAGAGAGGTGGAAAGAAGTGAGGGAAGAGGAAAGGGAGGAAGAGGAGAGAGTTTAGCCTTAAACTACATCGAAACCCTGGGTGCTTTAGTGGAACTCACTCTTGTGCAAGGATTCAGGCGAGGCCTTTCTCCTTGCTTACAAGTCTCGGAGACTCAACAGACGGCTATGACTGGGTGAGACACTTCTTCCTTCGGGTAATTCAGGGGTCGGCGAACAGGGGTAAATTACCCCAAGTGCAGGTAAAAATGAAATACTTTGGAGGGTAATGAGGATTCATTAGACATAAGTAAGATTACATAAAAAACGTGTTCCTTGTTACAAAAAAAATTTTCTGGCAACACTGCATCTGTACAATGAAATGGACGTGTAAATAGATTCAGTAAAATAGATTCTTTGAGTTCAAAAGATTTTTAGAATCTATGATTTTCTTCCTTTCAAATCAAAGGGGTAACGTCGGCGCAAATAAATATATTTTAGAGTAATTGGTGTAAAAAGTTCCCCGACTCCTGGGTGAATCGATAAAAAAAAAGAAGCCCGTAGAGTAAACAACATATTAAACTAAAACAAGCTGTATACAGAATTTTTTTTTTTTAAGACAAAAGCAAGGTGAAAATATTATATTAACAGAAGGGTGTACATGGTATACCTTTAGATAAAAGCAAGATGTAAATATAGGATGTTTTAACTAAAGTATGATGTCAATAAGGTTTAGTAAAGCAAGGTAATACTAGTAGTATATTGAAGGTGGCGAGTTGGCATAATCGTCAGCACGCCGGGCAGAATGCTTGCGGCATTTTGTCTGTCTTTACTTTCTGATTTAAAATTCTGCTGCGGTCGACTTTGCCTTTCATCCTTTTAGGGGTCGATAAAAGAAGTACCAGTTGAGCACTGAGGTCGATGTAATCGACTTAATCCTCTCACGAAACTGCCAGCCTTGTGCCAAAATTTGAAACCAATATTATTAATATTATGACAAATGGCAAGCTGGCAGAATCGTAAGCATGCCGGACAAAATGCTTAGCGGCATTTCGTCCGTCTTTGCGTTCCGATTTAAAATTCCGCTGCGGTCGACTTAGCTTTTCATCCTTTCGGGAGTCGATAAATTAAGTACCAGTAGAGCACTGGGGTTGATGTAATCGCTTTACCAACTCCCCCCCCCCCAAAAAAAAACCTACTGGCCTCGTGCCCAAATTTGAAATCAATATTAGTAGTAAATTTAAGTAAGTAGGGTGTATGAAACATATTTAACAGAAGCAGATAGTATATATTCAACTAGAGCAGGGTGTATATAGGATATTTAAACAAAATAGCAAACCAGCGCGGTGTATATGTGTATGTGTGTGTGTGTCGGATATGTTAGTTTACTTGTTTTTACAGCTAAGCTTGGCACTAGGCCCAGTAAGCTAGTCTGTTCAACAACAATTCCATCTCGGACTCCTATCATCTGATACATACACACGCGCGCGCATATATGCACAAACTACTACTACTACTACCACTACACATACACGCACGATAAACAACATACAGCTGCTTTATATGATGCTAAAACTTTGACAACAATTAATCCTCACCAGCTAACTATTATTTTAATGTTCACACACCTAACACCACCACCGACAACAACAACAACAACAACCACCCAACCAATACCAGCAAAAGCATTAGCACCACCGAAACCAACACTATCATCCCAGCATCAGCACCACCATAAAAACCACCACTAAAGCTACCACATACCACCGCAACATCCAACGCCGTCACCATCAGAACCCAATACCGCCTGTACACCATCACTACCACGCTAATCCATAGAAATAACAGACACCGTTAAATACAACGTTGATGGAACCAACAGTAGCCCGGTAAGCTGCTAACCCGTTCCATAACCTAGATCAGCGTTCGTTAAACTTTTTGTTCCACGCACCGTTTTGATTTTTCTCACCATGAATGGTCGAAGTTACTTTGCGTATGTGAGTGTGTGTGTACGCACGACGGGCTTCTTTCAGTTTCCGTCTACCAAATTTCTTTAGTTATTCTTGATCAAATATAGGCGCAGGAGTGGCTGTGTGGTAAGTAGGTTGCTTACCAACCACATGGTCCCGGGTTCAGTCCCACTGCGTAGCACCTTGGGCAAGTGTCTTCTACTATAGCCTCGGGCTGACCAAAGCCTTGAGAGTGGATTTGGTAGATGGAAACTGAAAGAAGCTCGTCCTATATATATATATATATATATATATGAGTGTTTGTGTGTTTGTCCCCCCACCATCGCTTGACAACCGATGCTGGTGTGTTTACGTCCCCGTAACTTAGCGGTTCGGCAAAAGGAGACCGATAGAATAAGTACTAGGCTTACAACGAATAAGTCCTGGGGTCGATTTGCTCGACTAAAGGCGGTGCTCCAGCATGGCCGCAGTCAAATGACTGAAACAAGTAAAAGAGTAAGTTATCGTCTATGAGAGTATCAGTCCCCACCAAAGAAAATAAATAAATAAATAAAAAGATCGCCATTGTACATCATCGTTCCAAACAGTAGGCAGGTTTTTCCAGCTTTGACCCAATATTTTGTACCATTTCGTTGAAATCCATAAAGTGAAACCATCCCAAGTATTTGTGATGAGGAGGTTACCATAACGAAAAGGTTGTGTACCACCTCAATCGTGCTTTCTCCAAAATTGAGCATCAAACCATCTTTGTTCTGACATTGTATTTGTTATAGGAGGTACATTGTCATAATATTTGGCCTTGATTTTTACGTATCATCTACAAACTGTCATGTATTGCCCGTAGTAGCAACAATGTCAGTGCAATCCGTCTGCAGTTTAAATTATATAGATGAGTGAGATGAAGATTTTTTTTCTTTTCTTTTTCATCAGTGAACAAAAGGAGAAACGAGAACATAAAAAACACAAAAGCATGGAAAATGAACTTTTTTCGAACAACGAAAGAAGCAAATAAAAGGAAAGATTATAGTTCCACCCACACACACAAAATAATAATATCGGCAGCAGGTGGATATTAATGAAAGGGTAAAAGGGCTTGTTGTTCAGCTCCCTCGTGCCTTCACTCGAGTTCGTTCATTAGGGGTCGTGGAGAGTAGAGAGGGAGAGTAGAATTGACAAGCGTGCAAACGCTGGCAGCACGTCTTAGGTTAAGTTCTACACACAGGTAGGTATCACACGACACCGCAACCCCACCATTCCTTTCTTTTATATCTATCTATCTATCATACACCACACGCTTTCATTCTCACTCTCACACAAACAAGCCTCGCTCCCTGCCTTATTTGTTTAGACACAAAAAGCGTGGAAGAAGAAAAAAAATCCAGTTTAAGAAGCTGCTGCTGAGGCCAGTGATCGTCTCATATACGACTGACTGACTGGAGTAAGAGGGTTCGGCTGAGTGATATGACATGACACTGGAAAGAAAGTAAGTTTCGTTGATGTGGCGAGGTCAGATAAGTGTAATCAGCTGACGGTTTAAAATAATTAGCGTTAAACAGAGTATGAACCGGAGCGAGGGGGTTAAAGACACTGTCCTTGTCACTGTACTGTTGTAGCTGTTGTTAGTGGTGTTGGCGGTTGAAATAGCAACGATCGTGGATATTGTTGTTAGTGCTATTGTGAGTGACTGTGGTACAGGCAGAGCTAGTAGTGGTCGTAGGTGGATGGCTATTGTTATTGGTGTTGTTTGTGTTAGTTGTAGCTATGTCGACGATAGTGGCTATTGCTGCTGTGGTTATTGTTAGTGGCAGTAGTAGATGTAATGACTGAGATAGCGGCTCTTGTTCGCGATGTGTTAGGTGGTGGTGGTGGTGATGGTAGATGGAATAGCAGTGATAGTCGCTATTGTTATGTAAATCCAGGCAAGATTGTTAAGTGTCAGTAAGTTCAGTTTGCTGCGAAGACTAGAAAACTAAAAAAGAAAAGAAAAAAAGAAAAGAAACAATAGAAAAAGAAAAAGAAAAGAAAACAGCAGCAAAAACTCTCAAAAGACTTGTAGCACCAAGGTCAGCTTTGATTGAATAGATGCCTACAACAGAATATAATTTTACAGAGAGTTAGCTCTTATTTCTAACAGATCAGACGACTACATGGAGCAGTGGTTCCTAAAAACATAGGAACACCAAAGTACTTTTAAATGTGTCGCGAAAATAAAATTACCGTCTTAAAAATGTGAAAAAAATACAAACAGAAATTCTAGTTTAATAAAGAATAAAGAGGTAATAAACTAGGAGGCTAGTTTTTAGCTACCACGAGGTATCTAGATCGATTCTACTACGTGAAATCCTGGGCAAGTGTCTTTATCATGGCCACGAGCCGAGACATGCTTTGTGAGTGAAAATGGGTGAACGGAAACTGTTTGGAAGCCGGTCGGATGATTATACCAGTAATCCTAACAGAAAAAGCGTTGTCACATATTTGTGACGCTGATTCAACCTGAGAATTATGTTGAAGCTTCCCATGTTTGTCGATTACTCGGGCACTGAGCCTTATAGTGAAAAAGCGCGTGGTTAAATGGCCAAGAGTAGTCAATTGACTTCGCCGTGTTAGATTCTCAGAGGCGTGTTGTGTCCTGGAAGCAAGTCACTTTATTTCACGTTCCTCTAGTCCACTCAGTCAGCTGGCATAAATGAGTAGTACCTGTATTTCAAAGGGGGCCCCCAGTCATGTCACATTCTGTGTCACGCTGAATCTCCCTGAAAACTACGTCAACATGACGATCGATGTTGGCTTCTTTACGTGTAACTTAGCGATTCGGCAAAAAGACCTATAGAATAAGTACCAGCATTATAAAAGAAAAAGTACTAGGGATGGTTTTTTTTTTCGACTAAAAAGCCCTTCAAGGTGGTGCCTCAGCACGGCTGCAGTCCAATGGCTGAAACAAGTGAAAAATAACGATAAAAAAAAACACAAACATTTTATTTACTCTGAAACGTGTCGGGGCACAAGAGGTTTAGTTATCCATTGGCAAAAGCGGTTCCATTATCGGTCTTAGACAATGATTGCTATGATTTAGTCCCAGGCCAGATTTAATTTCGAAGACATAGCACCAAAGACATCCCGACCATAACCATCTCGTCGTTTAGTTCGGGCTGTTATCCATAGTATTCGTGAAATCAACAGGGTGAAATCTGAGAGGTAATATAGCTGCTACCTTCTGCAAATCGAGCGACTACGTAGACGTTCCCTCAAATAATTGGCTTTGTCCATGTCTTTATGACACAACAAACGGTTGAACTGTCTGGTAGTGGTAATGATAGTGTTATTGGCTCTAGTAGCATAGTGGTAGTGTGATGGTGATGGTAGAAGTGGTGTTGGCAGCATGGTGTAGTGGTAGTAGGCGTGTTAATATTGTGGCGACGGTGGTAACGGTAGCAGCTATACTGATGGTATGGTAGTGGTAACGTAGTATTGGTGGTGGTGCTGGTTGGTGGTCGTGTTGTTTGGAAGTAAAATGGTTTTTAAGCATATATTCTCGCAGAATACTTTTGAAACGTGATAAAAGAGCCAAACTTCTAGAGTCTAACATTGAACAGAATTATTCCCCCGTGCGCAATTAATTGATGGCTAAACGAATATTTAACTGTCAATATAACTGATGGCTAAATGAATATTTAACCATCAATAATGTTGATGGTTAACAAAACATTTAGCATAGACGCCAATAAGACTGATGGCTAAATGTTCTTCTAGAAACGCCTTTGATTTCTCGTTGTACTAACATGTCCGTTAAATATGACAACATTATAGTGTAAGCTGTAATGTACTGACTGACCACAGTCCAAAATGGAACCGACACATTGTATTATAATAACACACTGTAATGCCGCAATAACACTACTGTACGGTAATGATACTATAACACTGGACAGTAATAACAAACGGTGATAACACTATACGGTACAATGATATACCATTGTACATTAACTACACATTGTAAGGTAATGAAAAAATGATACTGCACTGGAATGACGCTACTTTAGTAATGACACTGACACTATAACACTGTACAGTAATGAACCAATGGAATAACATTAGTAATAACATTATATAGTACACTACATTATATATCACAATGTACAGTAATGACACTGTAGTGATACGATACCATAACAGTATAGTAATGATACATGGCAATAATATAACACTGTACGGTAATGACACGCTGTAATGGTATAACACTGTGATGACAATGACGCTATAACATTGTACAATAAAGACACTGTAGTGACACTATAACACCGTAATGACACACTAGAATAACATTGCGCAGTAATGACGCACTGGAATAACGCTATAACATCGTACGGTAATGACACACTGGAATGACATTAAAATTGCCCAGAAACACATTTAGTTGATGATTGTAGATGTTCTTCAGTCTCAACTCAAAGATATTTGATCAAGAGCAAATCCATTTGTTGCTCTTTTACTACATAGTGTATCTAGGACTATATATATATATATATATATTATATATGAGTCCTTCCTTTTCGAAAGACAGTACTTTGTGATATAAGACAGATTTAGTAGCTATTTCTAGCAGATCGAGTGATAACGTGAAGTTGCTACAGTTGACTGGTGGTGCAAGAGTAATTTACACTCGTCTCCCGAAACTAAACTTATTACTGATTCTAACAAAATATAAAAGCATTAAGAAGACATCGCCTATGAGAGGCCAAATCACAGAAAACAGAGAGAGACTCGTTTTGATAACGGTTCCTGTCTAAGAGTGTATTGTTGCTGTTGGTATTATTGTTTGGTCCTATTTGGCTATTGTAAACACAGAAGCAATGATGTCTCTTCACAGCTGGTCCATCCAGCCAACTAATTAGTTACAGAATCCATTACGACACACCACTACCACTACAAAGCTACTACTACTACAATAATATTCGACTATTACAACAAAAATAATATTCGACTACTACTGCTATTTTCAAACAATACAGCAGCTACCACCATTAACAAAACTTAACACTACCATGAAAAGCTAATTTGAATAATTTGAATAATTCGTAACATACCAAATGCCCTCCCCCATCCCCACTCCGAACACACACACACAATCTCCCCCTCACGCACAGTGAGAAGCATGTTGAACATGACAGTTCCAATGCCTCATATTCAACATCTCAGAAATGCCTTTACACAACACATACACACATAACAAAAGCAGGTAACATCCATACACACACCATTCACAAGCACAAACATGCGCACAGCAGACACACAACACAAAGATACACAGAACATTCACACATAACATACATACGCACAACACATGCAAACAACATACAACGCGCGCACACACACAAGCACAGCATACAACGCACACGCATACACAGATATAATACAAACACACAACACATGCAAACAACATACAACGCACACACACAACACAACACACACGCATACACAAGCACAACATACAACGCTCACGCATACACAGAACACATATAATACAAACACACTCGCCTATACACACACGCGTACATACAACACATACGCAACACGAGCACACATACAAATACACTCGCACGTACACACACAACATAAATGCACACATAACACACAATACATTTATATACACAAACACATACACTACATTTATATACACAATCAACATACACGCATACATATAGAACATACATACAATAGAACGCACGCACAAAGCATACATACAAACAGTACAATACATGCACATACACACTCAACATACACACACAACATACACAATACATTCACATACACGTACACACATACACAACACACTCGCATACACGTACAACACACACCCTCAACACAACGACACGTGAAATACTTGTTCACTGCAGCATAACATTAGTTCATTCTACGAGTCCCTCTTTACTCCACCCAGCCCCCGATGATGGAATCTAACCTGCTACAAACGAACTGGCAGGGGTAGCACCACCTAGTCGTCGTTATCACCACCACCACCACCACCACTATCTCCATTATCATCATCATCTCAGTCATTATCAGCAACAGTAACATCATTATTACAGGCACCACCACCACCACCACCACCACCACCACCACCACAGCCACTATCATTATCGTCGTTCACAACAAACTCAGACACATCTACATTAAGTAAGTTTACTGTCCATCGCTCCGATCATTGCTGATGTTGCCATCTCCCTCCTTCCCTCTCTCTCCTCCTCTCCCTCACACAACACATGCATGCACAGGCATGCGCACACAGCGCAAAACTTAAATTAAACACTGGAGTTAAACTGTGGTTCAACTAAGATTTTAACATCTATTGACGACAGTGCTCCAGTATGGTCGCATGTCCAATGACTAAAGCCAGTAAAACAATGAGTGTAGCGTTTTGAGCTTTATGTAAGTCACCGAATGATGACAGACAGCTACCGTCATCAACGCCCTCACTACAACCGACGTCGTCATCACTCTTACCATCACCACCGTCATCAACGCCATCACCACCACTGTCATTATAACCCTGACTTCCAGGATCGTCATCACATGCCCCTACCATCATCGCCTCGCTGCCTTCGCCGCCGCTGCCGTCTCTTCATATAAATAACAAATTTGTGGAGAGAGATAGAGAGAAAGAGAGACGTTAGAGAAAGAGTTTTTTTTTTTCTCTCTCTTTTTATTCTTTTATAACAAGCCAAATATGAAACTAAGCCCTTTCCTCAGCAATTACGTCACTTAAGCTCTCCGCATCCCACCCTTTCTGAGTGGGGGGTGGGTCAGATGAGTTTTTGAAATAAATCCATACATCTCAACTGATTCCGTCAATTAATGTGATTTTTATTATCGTTGTAATACTCCAATGTAAACAGTACCACAGTAACTATAAAACAAGAAAAAACAAAAACCAAAAAAAAATAACAGTTTGTGAGTCAGGAAAGCGAAGTTAGACATCCTCCTTACCTTCGCCAAACACCACCGCCACTACAAACCATCATTGTTATCATCACCAGCAGCATTATCATAAACACAAACGTGGTTTCGAATTAGTCCTTTCACTACTGTTAATGTTAACGGGTGGAGGCGCAATGGCCCAGTGGTTAGGGCAGCGGACTCGCGGTCATGATTCCCAGACCGGGCGTTGTGAGTGTTTATTGAGCAAAAACATCTAAAGCTCCACGAGGCTCCGGCGAACCCTACCGTACTCTTTCATCACAACTTGTGGCGAACCCTGTTGTACTCTTTCATCACAACTTTCTCTCACTCTTACTTCCTGTATCTGTTGTGCCTGTAATTCAAAGGGTCAGCCTTGTCACACTGTGTCACGTTGAATATTCCCGAGAACTACGTTAAGGTTACAAGTGTCTGTGGAGTGCTCAGCCACTTGCACGTTAATTTCACGAGCAGGCTGTTCCGTTGATCGGATCAACTGGAACCCTCGACTTCGTAAGCGACAGAGTGCCAACAACAACAATGTTAATGGAATACTGTAGCCCAGGGGTTCTCAGCCATTTTTTTTTTATCTATGGACCCCTTTGATTACTATTTTATTCTGGTGGGCCCCCATTGCCATTAAATGTTGAACAACTAGTTTTATAGAAGCTTCTCCCAAACTTCCTATTTTGTTTCTCATCCTTTCACTTGTGTAGGTTGAACTACGTTAGTAAAAGAAACCCAGCTGTTTCTTGCAATACATATCAATACATACATCTAAAGCAAAATTTTTTCAGAACCTTTAAAATACTACTGTGGATCCCCAATTCACTATTTTGCTGCGTGGACCCCCCAAAATCTGATATGGACCCTCAGGGATTATATGGACGCTGTTCGAGAACCACTGCGTAACCCATTCACCACTTGTCTGCCTGCCTGTTTGACAATCAGATATGACAGAAGACATTGTAGAACTATATCCCGTTATCCAATGTATAAGGGCCAGGCTGATAACTGATTAAGTCGTCAGTCTGACCCTTACAAGTGGATAATGTTGTTGTTTGTTGCTGTTAGCGGCATTTCATCCGTCTACTTGTTCTGAGTTCAAATTCCACAGAGGTTGACCTTTGCCTTTCATCCTTTCGAGGTCGATAAACTAAGAAACAGTCGAGTACTGGGGTTGTCGACGTAATCGATTCAACTCCTCTTCGGAAATTACTGATCTTGTGCCAAAACTTGAAATCAATATTGTTGTCGTTGTTGAACTTCAGATCAGTTCTGATCAAAAGGCATTCCAACACTGGCCATAAGATCTCTTATTTTTGTTAACAATGTTTATTTAGAACAGTGCTTCTCAATCATTTTTGTCTATGGACCTCTTTGATTCTTATTTTACTCTACTGGACCCCCTACTCCCCATAACCATTTGATGTTTTAAAATAAAATCGTGTGGTAAGTAGCTTGCTTACCAAACACATGGTTCCGGGTTCAGTCCCACTGCGTGACACCTTGGGCAAGTGTCTTCTATAGCTTCGGGCCGACCGAAGCCTTGTGAGTGGATTTGGTAGATGGAAACTGAAAGAAGCCCGTCGTATTATATATATATATACATATTCGTATATATATATATATATATATATATATATATATTTGTACGTGTGTTTGTCACCCCAACATCGCTTGACAACCGATGCTGGTGTGTTTACGTCCCCGTAACTTAGCGGTTCGGCAAAAAGAGACCGATAGAATAAGTACTAGGCTTACAAAGAATAAGTCCTGGGGTCGATTTGCTCGACTAAAGGCGGTGCTCCAGCATGGCCACAGTCAAATTACTGAAACAAGTAAAAGAGTAAAGAGTATCAGTAGGAATGGTATATTTTATCTTTTACCGGTTTCAGTCATTAGACTGCGACCATGCTGGGGCAGTGCCTTGAAGAACTTTTAGTTGAATGAATCAACTCCAGTACTTAATATTTTGTTTTTGTGAAGCCTAGTACTTATTCTATCAATCGCTTTTCGCAAACTGCTAAGTTACAGGAACGTAAACACATCAACACCGGTTGCAAGCAGAGGTGGCGCGCACACGCACACACACACATAACGGGCTTCTTTCAGTTTCGGTTTACTAAATCCACTCATAAGGCTTTGGCCGGTCCGAGGTTATAGTAAAAGATACTTGCCCAAGGTGCTACGCAGTAGGACTGAACTCGGAACCATGTGGTTGGGAAGCATATTCCTTACCACACAGCCACGTCTAAAATATAAATATTGCAGAAGTACAACCAATTTATTGCACACAAACATTAGCAACAAAATTTTATATGGACCCCAAGGGGGTCGTATGAACCCCAGTTGAGAACCACTGATCTAGAGTCACATTATCCAAAGTGCCCTTTTGTGACAATGAGGTTTGTATCACATGTGACTTGTTCCGTGTATCACACG
>NC_142933.1:42970272-42974874 GCF_046866305.1 Octopus bimaculoides | reverse complement strand
ACAATACATACATACAAACATACATACATACAAACATACATACATACATATATGTATATATATATATTATATATATATATAATATATATTTATTTTATTTATTTATACAAACGTACGTACATACATAAAACATACATAACTTGCATGCATGCATATATACATACCTACATACATAGCTGTGTGTGTGTGTGCTTTTATTTATATAATATAAATAAAATATTACCGACAGAATAATATATGCATGTATGTAGTGTGTGTACGTATGTGTGTGTGTGTATGTATGTGTGTGTGTTATATATATATATATATATATATATTATATATATATATATATATATGTATGTATGTATGTATGCATGTATGTATATGTATCTATATCTATAAATCCCTCTCTCTCTGTATATATATATATATATATATATATATTATATATATATACCTGTACGTATATATGCATATACTCATTTACTATTTGTTTTTTACATGACTGAACGCAGCGTCTCCAATTGTAAGTAGTTTTTCGTAACTTCATATTTTCCGACGCTACTCTATCTCTTTCTCTTTCTCTTCCTCTATCATTTTTCCCCCTCTCGTTCTTCCTCTTTACTACTAAGTATCTCGCTTTACCCCTCTCGTTCTTCCTCTGTTACTACTACGTATCTCTTTTTCCCCCTCGTACTTCCTCTCTTCTCTTTTCCATTCGTTGCTCACCTATTCTTCTACTTCCTCCCTTTGTTTCTCCCTCTACCACTCTCTCTCTTCCCCTTACACCGGCATGGTCACATGCTTCCGGTCAATAATTCTTTTCTTCCTTGGCTATCGCCGAGCAAACACGCGAACCACTTCGTCCCTACTTTCAAGTTCGTGCCTCACAAGCGTTCATACACACATAATTTTTCTCGTCTGGCCGTAAAGCGTTTTCTGTTTGTTTTCTGTCTTGTTTTTTGTCCGCCACTACATTCCTCCATGGCAAGATTTAATTTGTGTATACAAATTTTAATTTGCGGTCCATGGGAAGAGCCGTTTTAACGATGCGTCCTGCCCAGCTCTTCGAAACGCTGGTGTTAAAACGGGGGTAGCTGATGAAGTAGAATGTTCTCTATGTGGCTTGTGTGTTTTCTCGTCTCTGTTTTGTTTGCAATGTCCCTGTACCCAGATATGCACCTATACATACAGGTGGATGTCGGTATGCACATACCTGTACGTATATATGCATATACTCATTTACTATTTGTTTTTATATATATATATATAGTATATATATATATATATATAGATATATATTATTATATATATATATATATATATATATATATATATATATATTATATATGTATGTATGTATATATGTATGTATGTATGTATGCACATATGTAAATCTATATATGGAAGAGAGAGGGAGTGTGAGAATATAGAATAGGATAAAATATGGAACCCTGACAAGATGATTCTCTACACCATAGAGAAGAACAACCAATCAACTGAGAGATTTCGTTTATACAAGAAATTCTTATGGAAGAACCGTGTCTCTCCATAAATTATGTGACCACAATCACGTAACCCGCATGGATTTTTTAGATTGCTACACAAACCTGTACGTTAAAGATATTGTATAAATATATCACTGCTTACGGTTGGAAATTTAAGTTCAGTTCTAACTACAAAGCAAAGGAACTGTATTATTTATATTCGTGAAGGAATGAGGCATGAATTAGATTGTTGTGAATTACATTTATTTCAATATGTATATAAATCTTAAAGTTTACTACTTTCTCCGTCTCTCTTTTACACAACTAATGAAGTATGAACGATATTGATATCATTATATATCTAACCTTATCCCTTCTTTCTATTTTGTAAAGTTAATTTGATTTAATATAAAGTAGTGTTTAATAGTCCAACGATTCCTGATCGCATCATAATGATGAGAATCCAACTAGATCGAATAGCGGCTTTATACGAATGTTAAGGAATCCATGCTTGAATGAAAAGCGAAAAGAAAGAAGATTTTATCAAGTAAATGCATAAAGATAACACTTATTCGTTCTATTATCAAAAAGAAAATATGGATTCCTAACATGACGATTCTCCCTCATACCATAGAGTAAAACAACCAATCAACAGATAACTGATAAGTATTGTGTGGGGGGGGGGGGGGGTGAGCGTGTGTGAGTGTAATCAAGCTGAGAAACAAATATTAGAAGAATTAGGAGAATTATTCGATTTTGCAATGGAAACCTTGCGGTAATTAATTAACACTAATTAGAGATGATGGAGTAAATCAAAATATTATATTAATTACATAAGGGTTCATCCAAAAGTTATTATATGTTTATTTAATAATTAGTAAGATAAATTAATGCTTCCAGTGCAGTTGTTTATATAACTAGCTAACTGTTAATTTAAATATCAACATGAACATTATTGTTGCTTTGGGCGCTGTTGTTGCAATTGTTGTTGTTGTTGAGCCCCAGGTCACCCTTAACAGAGCAGCCATATAATCAATGCATCTTATCTGTAACCATTAAGTCTATTTATTTATTCATATATTTATTTATTTATTCAAATATTTATTTATTTATTCATTTGCCAGATATGGGTGTGTAATTAAGAATATCTCTTCCGTACCACGTGGTTTCGGAATCGGTCTCACTGCACGGCAACTTGAGCAAGTGTCTTCTACTATAGCCCCAGACGACCAATGCTTTGAGAATGAATTCAGTAGACAGAATCTCTGTGAAAGCTCCTCGTATATATATAGCAGTACCGTGGATAAAAATTCCCTCTTCGTGCTTTTACATTACAGAATTTTTTCTCCGCAGTTACGGCAGTGGATTTCCCTTTAAAAGTTAAAATATGACACAAACATATTTTGACTAACCTAAAGTTCGTTTATTCCTAATTACTGCTTTATATATTTATCCCCACCAGGCGATCCAATAGCGCAACTCAGTCATTGATCTTTTTAGTTAAAGCTACGCTTTTAAATCTACCCAAAGTTATCTCTCTTCGCTATTTCCCATTGAGAAAAGCTAAAGAGCCAGATATGTCCCTGAGGGGAATCTGAAAGTAGGGAGCACTGGGCAGATATGTTGTTTTTGCACTTCTTACCATAAGAGATATTTTTTTCTCCGTGATAAGTGCAGGGAATTTGTCTTTAGAAGTTTAAAATATGTCACAAACATATTTTTGACTCACCTAAAGTTCATAGATAGATAGATAGATAGATAGTAGATAGATAGATAGATAGATAGATAGATAGATAGATAGATAAGTTACATGGGAAGACGACGAAGGAACATACAGAGAACAGGAAAAAACACTCTAAGACACGAACACGCTCATATTTCATCAATTATCGACCAAAATTCCTCACAATTTCGACGCCTAATTGATAATGTTGTTCATTTTGGTGGTGAGATATAAATGAGCGGACATAAAGGATTGATTATATACAAGAAAAAATACAGTAACTGTAGACCGAGCGGTAAAATATAAAAACGAAACCATAAAAGGGCGATGAAGAATATTGGTGGAACTTATTATTTAAAACAGCCACGCAGTTAGAACACAGCAGGTCAAATATTGTTGTGTGTGCCACAGAAAAAAAATATGTTCTGCTGTGGAAATCAGCAGCACTCTGGACACCAATGTGGTTAGAAAAAATAGCAGAGAAAGAGGACATCTATGAACTATTAATAAGGAGTTTACAAATCTCGTACCAAAGACACACTTTCAGCTTCATACCTATTATTATTGGAGTAACAGGATACACACCGACCCGTCGGGAGCAAAGTATGGCTGAACTTAGGTTCTTTGGTAGACAACGCAAATCCTTAATTCATATACTACAAATGATCATGACATCTGGGACTATAAAAATCTACGAGACCTTCTTAAGATTTAGAGGATGATGAATAAAACAAGATGGTTTCCTTTACAACCTCATGGGATAATGCACAATACACAATTATAAAGATTGTCTTCTCAGTTATACAATGCCTGGAGGTCTTCAATTCTTAGA
This sequence comes from Octopus bimaculoides, assembly GCF_046866305.1. Classification (NCBI taxonomy): domain Eukaryota; kingdom Metazoa; phylum Mollusca; class Cephalopoda; order Octopoda; family Octopodidae; genus Octopus; species Octopus bimaculoides. The sequence continues at coordinate 42,970,850 of NC_142933.1, read as the reverse complement.
TAAATCAAAGTTGAAAAAAAAATTTTTTCCTCAAATATCAAATCGTTCTTCTCGTCACTGAGGTTTTTTTTAAAGGACTTTTGGCCAAAACAGTGCAGAGCTTGCTCAGACATTTTTAACCCGTACATGTCACCTATCTCGGTCCTGCATTAGTTGAGGAAGATCTCAGGGGGCATCTAGTGTCGCTGGTGAGTTCATCTACATACGTTGTGCTCGGATGACCTGCTCCTGTATGGCCATGCTTTGGCATGCATAACAGTAAGCCACTTGCCAGCTCTTGTTTAGCAGGCCAGTAATGTCCTACAAAGCGGAAGCGCCTTTCCCTCATAATGGTGAAAACAAGCAGATCTCCGTACAGCTGTTTCTTGGTGGGTTGGGTCATCCATGATATGTGTAAGACTGCTCTTAACACTCGGGTGTAAGTTTCATCTAGCTTGAATTTCACTTTTTCTGTAAGCGATTAGAGTGTTGCTCTATATATAAGAACTAACGCTACTGTTGCATGGAAAAACATTCCTCTTGAGGTTGTCTGACAGAGTTGATTTCCTCTTATTTTGATAATTATACTTGATTATGTT
>NC_142933.1:42860272-42967772 GCF_046866305.1 Octopus bimaculoides | reverse complement strand
ATAAGTCCTGGGGTCGAGTTATTCGACAAAAACGCTTCAAGTTGGTGCTTCAGCATGGCCGCAGTTAAATGTCTGAAACAAGTAAAAGAATAAAAACATACATACTTATATATATATATACATACATACATACACACACACACACACACACACACACACACACACACACACACACACATATATATATATATATATAATTGTATAGGGTATAATTATACTTAAGGGCACAAAAGTTACCGTGCCTATATGCTGAAAGAAGACGCCAAATACGTCCTACCACCTCAAATATTCTCTCCACATATATTACACAAGCTGAAAGCGAGAAAGCAGACTCACTAAAAATTCACAAAATATTTCAGATAGTTTTATCTTGATCAATTTCTAGATTAGTTTGGTAACTCTTCCTTCGTCAGCAAAACATACTGAACGAAATAAATGAAAATATCTATACATACCCTCAGATGAGCATACGCAAAATACGAGTACATACAAATATTCACAATATTATTTATATATTTATATATATATATATATATATATATATATATATATATATATATATATATATACTCTCTTTTACTTGTTTCAGTCATTTGACTGTGGCCATGCTGGAGCACCGCCTTTAGTCGAGCAAATCGACTCCATCACCAACCCAGGGAATTTATGGTCTCTTTAGTCCTAGAAATCATAGGGTGGTTATCAGGTTTTTTTGACTTATGAGTAACCGAGATCACAACATTTCACAACATTCCACCTGTACGAGATACCATCTTGTTTTTGTACTCGAACATTTCAAAGAACAAAAGAAAAAAAGAAACATTAAGAACTTATTGAGTACGGCATTCATTATAACACCCTGACTTTATACCTATACATATATTATTGACCAAACATACTCAATGTATGTGTTTTGCTTATTCACCGGTATGCTTCGCTTTAGCGCGGTAGAAATTACTCCCGCAAAGCACTAAGCGACGAAAATGGCAAAATATCGATATCCATCACTCCTGAATGAGATTAAGGACGAGTTGTCTCGCTAGTCTATGATTTTCAGGTGTTTTAACACCCAGTGCTTTGAGAAAGTCATCCCCACCACACGAACCTGAAGCGAACCGGCGAACAAACAAACAAAAAAACGCATAAAATCTTTTTAGCTTACGTCACCCCAGTCATTATCATTGTCGGGCGGGACGAATGGTTCTGGCAAAATTTAGGTCACTGAAAAGTAGTACCAAAGGAATTGAAAAGCCTTATTGGCGATAAGTCAAAAGTTAGACAGATGTGTTGTATCTAAAACTAGTAATCAATATGGCCTTCACTCTTCACAACAGCAGGGTGTGTAGTTTCATGAAGTCCTTGATGTCATCTCTAATACTTCAAGCAACCGTATAGAGCAGTGTTTCTCAACCATTTTTTCTTTACTGTTTTATTTATGGACCCCTTTGATTTCTGTTTTATTCGGATGGACCCTCGAAGCCATTTGATTAAAAAAATTATATCCTTCCATTAAGACTTCAGGAAGAACAATTTCTGGCGTTTTCTCACTCACTTTCCTAAATTTAGGCTTTTTGGACACACTTTCTTCACTTTCTACACTTGCAGGTCGTTTCATAAGAAACATATCAAGAAAAATGTGTTTTTTCTTGCCTTTCAAAATGTTATGAAAATGCGTTAGAGCAGAGTCATTAAATAAAGCAGCTGCATGGCCTATAGCTACTTTTTCAGGATAATATTTTTCTAAAAATTCAGAAACATGCAGCCACTTCACCAACACTGCCTTTATGTCACTCGTAGAGATAGCATTCTCCGTTACACTTCTCCTCCGGGGAACCAATCTCTTCCACCGCATCCAAATGCTGCTGCTCCTGAAGCTGCAGGAGTTCATCTGTCGTCAGCTCCTCTAAGTATTCCTCGACGAGATCGTTAATGTCCCCATCATTAACCTCGAGGCCCATGGACTTGCTAAGAGACACTATCTCCTCGACTACAGGTGTCTCAGACTCAAACCCCTCGAAGACTCTTTCGGATACGCAGTCAGACCACAGTTTCCTCCATGCAGAATTCAGCGTTCTCCTCGTTACACCCTGCCAGGCTATTTCGATGATTTTTAGGTAGTTTACTATGTTCCAGTGCTCCTTCCAAAATTCACGAAAGGTTAGATTTGCATTTTCAGTGACTTCAAAGCACCGACAAAACAGGTGTTTGGTGTACAATTAAAATTAGAAATCACCTGTGGGTCCATGGGTTGCAAGATAGGGGTGGTGTTACGTGAAAGGTACAGAACTTATATAAATCTAAATTCGTCCAGGATACCATCTTCGAGATTAGGAGGGTGAGTAGGAGCATTGTCGAGGATAAGGAGGACCTTGAGAGGAAGACTGTTCTCCAAAAGGTACTTTTTCACTGCTGGTCCGAAGACAAGGTTGAGCCACTCGGAGAAGAACTGCCTGATGACCCAGGCTTTAACGTTTTCCCTCCACATGATCTGCAGCTTCTCCTTCACGATTTTCTGGGAATTGAACACTCGTGGGTTTTCAGAATGGTAGACAAGAAGCGGCTTAATCTTCAAATCTCCACTTGCATTGGCACAAAAGGCGAGAGTTAGCCTATCTTTCATAGGTTTGTGGCCTGGCATTTTCTTCTCTGCAACTATGTAGGTTCTTCTGAGTATTTTTTTTTTTTCCAAAACTGGCCAGTTTTATCACAGATGACTGCCTGTTGTGCGATGTACTCTTCGGCTGCGACGAGCTGACGGAATTCAAGCACGAAATCTTCAGTTACCTTAGTGTCAGAACTCGTCACCTCTCCATACCTGACGACGCTATGAACACCAGTCCTCTTCTTAGAAATTATCAAACCAGCCACAACTGGCCTTAAATGTGTCTGCTGATGTCTCCTCCGTCGATGTTCTAGGGTTCTGCTTCAGGAGATCCCATATAGCGCTCGTGCTTTCTCGCAGATGATGGTCTCCGTAATCATATCCCCTGCGAGTTGCTTCTCGTTGATCCACAGGAGAAGCAATTTTTCTATTCTTTCGTGGACAGATGTGCGTTGCTTAGAGAGCCTGGAGACACCCTTTGCTGTTGTAACGGCCTTGATATCGTCCTTTTTCTTCAGGATGGTGCAGATCGTCGACGTGCTTCGGTTGTATTGACGTGCTACGCCCATTACACGCACTCCTCTCATTTTTATCAATGATTTCTTTTTTCAATTCTATTGTAATCACCTTTTCCTTCTTATCAACACTGTCGTTTGCACTAACCTTCTTAGGATCCATGGCAAACACAACTAATTATTATAAAATAATAACGAAAAAAATGCACAAAACTAAACAAAAACACTGGGGTAAACACAACAGGGACGCTGCCACAGCGAGATCAACACGTGAACTGAGCGAGCAGAAACTGCGCTTGTTGGGAGAACGTGTGCGAGCTCAGCGCCGACTAGCGGTCGCTTGTATGAAACTCGCTAGTACTGTGGATTTTCGCTCGTACTTAAAGACAAAAAATCGCACGAGCCACGGCACGTACAGCAAATTACTCGTACAATGGTCCACTCGAACTGCGAGGTTCTACTGTATGTATATATATATATATATATATATATATATATATATATATATATATATATATATATATATATATATAAAGTTGGTATGTGAAAGCACGTGGTTGGATGTATAAAAGATAAACAAGAGTGAAGAAACTACAGAAGGCTTGTGTTACATGGTTAAAGTATATATTTAAATTGTTATGTCAGAAAAATGTTATAAAATTTTGGGTATAGAAACATTGTATTTGGAGAAATAACCGGTTTCGTGTTTTCTTTTCAAATTTCTCTACCTGTATCGTAACATGTCTTCGCTCCAGTGTATAAAATGGAATATATATACATATATATATATATATATATATATATATATATATATATATATATATATATATATACAGCGGGATTCTTTCAGTTTCCGTCTAACAAATCCACTCACAACGCTTTGGTCAGACCGAGGTTATAGTAGACGACACTTTGCCAAGGTGCCACGCGGTGGGACTGAAGCTGAAACCATGTAGTTGGGAAGCAAGTTTCTTACAACACAGCCATGTTGACAACTTCTCAGAGAGCACACGTTGCTGAAGTATAACCAATTTATTGCAGATAAATTTTAAAGACAGCATAAATTTTAAAAACCTGGGTCCATACGGCCCCAGGGGCCATATGGACCCCCCGTTGAGGACCACTGGTATACAGGTTCCCTCATTCATATCAATGAGAAAGTAACATTAAATGGGACATAAGTTTGAAGAACATGTGGCATATGATGTAGATCTAGAGTGTTACAACATGAATGAAGAACAAGTTACTTCGTTCATAAGTTATGATACAAAATTAACAAAGAATAATAATATCAATGACGATGACGATGGTCATATTGTGTTAGGCGTCTCTTCTACAAACGTTAGACATGTTCTGTCAATTGTTAGAAAATTCACAGAAAGAGAACTGTGAAAGTTTTAGCAGTTTTTATGCCGTTAAAGAAGACTTGTATGAATCGACATCAGCTGGAAATCGTAGATAGTCAAAGTTTGCAGATTTTATCAATTGGATAGCATAATGACATTTAAAATGTGCAAACTACTAATGTCTCACATGTTGAGTCTTGTACAGGAAATGGATTAAAACATGGTAACTTGAATAAACAAAAGCAGCATTCAACCACTGAAAAACGTAAGAAATAATTAATATATTAGATCGATAAAATATGTCGTTTGGATGTTAACAAGTCGATCCGTGATAATTTTCTAATACATGAAACAAAAAAATATTATTTCCTGCGGTTTCAAACCAACATTTCTTTGTTTAAAACAAAATGCGTACAAAACAGCGTAATTTTAAAAAAAAAAGATTTTTGTTCTCATTTCATTCTGTAATCCATACATGTGTAATATAACCACAGTGGAGGCGCAATGGCCCAGTGGTTAGGGCAGCGGACTAGCGGTCATAGGATCGCGGTTTCGATTCCCAGACCGGGCGTTGTGAGTGTTTATTGAGCGAAAACACCTAAAGCTCCACGAGGCTCCGGCAGGGGATGGTGGCGAACCCTGCTGTACTCTTTCACCACAACTTTCTCTCACTCTTTCTTCCTGTTTCTGTTGTACCTGTAAGGGTACACGTGTTTGTGGAGTGCTCAGCCACTTGCACGTTAATTTCACGAGCAGGCTGTTCCGTTGATCGGATCAACGGGAACCCTAGACGTCGTAAGCGACGGATTGCCAACATAACCACAATATAGCAGCGACTAAACTGATCAGGTTAACTGCATAGAAATTGAATAATGGCTTGTATAATATGTACATACATACATACATACATACATACATACACACATACATATATACATACATAAAGCTGAAGATCAGTGGAAAAGAGAACACCTATGCTGAACTATTGAGAAACTACAGTTACTCTATCCAGATTAAAAGTTCAGGTTTATACCTGTAATTATTGGGGTCCTGGGATATGTAACACACTGCCTAAATACCAATATTGAGAATTTAGGCTTCTCAAAACCAGAAAGGAGAAAGCTAATTCGAAGACTATAGATCCAACCCATCACTGGAACTGTAAAAATCTATAAAACTTTCTAGAAGTTTATCATTTAAATATATATGAGCATGTCTAGATATGTAACTCTATACATGAGAATACATACATAAAACATACAAATCTGCACATACATACATACATACAAAAATACTCTGTTGTTGATGTTGAAATTCCAATAAAGGAACCTTGGATCTAGGTTAGAAACCGGTTCTTTATTGGCAAGAATTCTTGAAATAAACTGAATAATGACATACATGCATACTTGATAAGGAGTTTGCAAATCCAGCACCCAAAATACACTTTCAGATCCATACCTATTATTATTGGAGCAAACAGGACACATACCAACCCGTCTGGAACAAAGTATGGCAAATCCTTAACAACGCAAATCCTTAATTCATACGCTACAAATGATCATGATATCAGGGATCCTAAATGTCTACAAGATTTAAAGGATGATGGTTAAAACAAGATACTTTCCTTCATTACCTTGCTTCTAAGTAGGTGGCTGGTCAAAATTTATTCTAAATTAAAAAGAGAACGAGTTCATACGGCATAGACGTAGGAGTGGCTGTGTGGTAAGTAGCTTGCTTACGAACCACATGGTTCCGGGTTCAGTCCCACTGCGTGGCACGTTGGGCAAGTGTCTTCTACTATAGCCTCGGGCCGACCAAAGCCTTGTGAGTGGATTTGGTAGACGGAAACTAAAAGAAGCCCGTCGTATATATGTGTATATATATATATGTATGTGTGTATATGTTGTGTATCTGTGTTTGTCCCCCCAACATCGCTTGACAACCGATGCTGGTGTGCTTAGGTCCCCGTAACTTAGCGGTTCGGCAAAAAGAGACCGATAGAATAAGTACTAGGCTTACAAAGAATAAGTCCTGGGGTTGATTTGATTCGACTAAAGGCGGTGCTCCAGCATGGCCGCAGTCAAATGACTGAAACAAGTAAAAGAGTAAAAGAATATATATATATGAATATATATATATATATATATATATATATATATATATATATATATATATATATATATTACTTTTCAGTATTGTTACTCCTTGCATCTCTTATAGAGATTTTAGAACTAGCTACTTCGCTTGTTCCAGAATCAGCGGCTTAATGCCGCTTATTTGGTACGCTGAAGACTGAAATGAAGACGGGATGTTCACAAATAGAACACCTGTGATCATAGGTATGCTTGATGGTGGCCCACCTGAAGATTAAAGAAGAAGAAGAAGAAGAAGAAGAAGAAGAAGAAGAAGAAGAAGAAGAAGAAGAAGAAGAAGAAGAAGAAGAAGAAGAACCAAATAGTACGTTAATTATCCAATGTGTCCTTCCTTCTTTAATATAATTACATGCAATTCGAGGGAGATTTTAATGCTATTTCTAGCAAGACTAGCGACTATGCGCAGCTTCCCTTCGTTGACAAGATCTATGATTGCAAGGATCGTTCATACCATTTCATGTCCTTTTATAATTTATTCTTATCAGATACTTTTCAGTGAACAGTCTCTCTGAGATAGTATCATGGCGCCACTATAATCGCGCCTAAAGTCGTCGGAATCCTTAGAGATTTCATCCAATGCATAGGATATTTGGTATTTCAGTATAAATACATCCTCCCAACTCGTCTAGATAAATGGCTAACTAAACTGTGAGTCAACATTAGAAAATAATTTTTCCAAAATCGCACGGCTTCGAAACCTGTTGTGCATAGCTCCTTTCACAGCAACAAGTGGTATATATATATATATATAATATAGTACAACTTATAAGAATAACGTTAACAATAGTACAACTTATAAGAAAGATCTTAACAAGGCGTAGGAGTGGCTGTGTGGTAAGTAGCTTGCTTACCAACCACATGGTTCCGGGTTCAGTCCCACTGCGTGGCACCTTGGGCGAGTGTCTTCTACTATAGCCTCGGGCCGACCAAAGCCCTGTGAGTGGATTTGGTAGACGGAAACTGAAAGAAGCCCGTCGTATTCTGTTTTAATTTTACGTTTTTAATTTATTCTTTCACCTCGGCTACTATCTGGCATATACAGGTGCTTACAATTATCAAGTATTACCTCTAAAATTTGCTTATATATATATGTGTGTGTGTGTGTGTTTGTATGTCTGTTTTTGTCCCCCCCCCCCCAACATCGTTTGACAACCTATGCTGGTGTGTTTATGTCCCCGTAACTTAGCGGTTCGGCAAAGGGCACCGATAGAATAAGTACTAGGCTTACAAAGAATAAGTCCTGGGGTCGATTTGCTCGACTAAAGGCGGTGCTCCAGCATGGCCACAGTCAAATGACTGAAACAAGTAAAAGAGAACAACAACAATGGCTTCAAATTTTACCATAAGGGCAGCAATTTTGGTGGAGGGGATGAATCGATTACATGGACCCCAGTGTTCAACTGGTATTTATTTTATCGACCCCGAAAGGGATGAAAGGTAAACTTGACTTCGGCGGAATTTGAACGCAGAAAGTAAAGACGGACTAAATGCTGCTGAGCATTTTGCCCGGCGTGCCAACGATTCTGTCAGCTCACCGCCTTCTTCTTCTTCTTAATAATAATAATAATAATAATAATAATAATAATATAGAAAGGATTGAGGTAACTCCTCCTGAAGATATAGAGTCAAAATTAAAAGAAGAGTGCCATTTGCTATCTTGTGAACAATATTTCGACATCTCGCGTGTCTTCCACTGGTTCAAAAAATAAATTTGTCAATCTACTTCATTTTGGTTAATATAGAAAGGATTGAGGTAACTCCTCCTGAAGATATAGAGTCAAAATTAAAAGAAGAGTGCCATTTGCTATCTTGTGAACAATATTTCGACATCTCGCGTGTCTTCCACTGGTTCAAAAAATAAATTTGTCAATCTACTTCATTTTGGTTAATATAGAAAGGATTGAGGTAACTCCTCCTGAAGATATAGAGTCAAAATTAAAAGAAGAGTGCCATTTGCTATCTTGTGAACAATATTTCGACAAGATAGCAAATGGCACTCTTCTTTTAATTTTGACTCTATATCTTCAGGAGGAGTTACCTCAATCCTTTCTATATTAACCAAAATGAAGTAGATTGACAAATTTATTTTTTGAACCAGTGGAAGACACGCGAGATGTCGAAATATTGTTCACAAGATAGCAAATGGCACTCTTCTTTTAATTTTGACTCTATATCTTCAGGAGGAGTTACCTCAATCCTTTCTATATTAACCAAAATGAAGTAGATTGACAAATTTATTTTTTGAACCTCTAATAATAATAATAATAATAATAATAATAAAACAAAATATAAACCGGAATGGTCATAGACCGTATTATAAAGGACCACTTACTCGGATAATGAACCAGATCCGAGACGAGAAATCTGCTACTGGTTCAAATCTTCCCGACACACAGGAGCTGGAAGTACCCCACAACCGGAATATTCCAACAGATGGCCATCCATGCTCGTCATCAAATAACCAAAAGAAAAAGAATGAAAAATGGTCTAGGGAAGATAATAAAGAAGTTCTTACAGCCTTCTACCATGCCATATATTTCCCTACAGATAAATCTAATACTGTACAAACCTACTTAAACTGGAGACAGAAACACCTTGAAGTAAGACCCTACATAGACAGTAACAAACTTGCCAACGTCAGAAGAAACATTATGAAAAAAAAATTACTAACTGAAGTAGAGATTGACCAAATTAAGCAAGCAGTAAAGGATAAAAACAATGAAACTGCAGATAAAGAAGATAGTACAGAGGAAATAATTATAAACCAGCCCAAGACTGATCAAAATACAGTAATGATTGAAAGAGTTAAGGTAACTGATAGGCAAAGTGAAATACTCTCTGAACCAACCATAAACACTAATGCAGGTGAAAATCAAATAGATGAAGGAAGTCATACAGAAATCGACGCAACAGAACTACATGATCTAAAAAATCAAATCATGATTGAATGGCTGAAAATTAAAGAAACTAGTATGAATGAACGCGACACTCTCCCCAAAATTCGCAATTCTAACCAAAACCTGAAAATAATTGGTAAAATCCACCTTGCACTTAAGGATATAATTTCAGCTAATGATGTTGATATTACAGATCTCAACCACCTGTACTATGCATCCGCAAGAATCTCAACGATTCTATGTGGTGAAAAGATTAGAAAAAGACAACACTCCCACAAAAAGCCTTCTTGGCAAGAACGCATTCAACACCAAATTAAGCTGCTTAGATCTGACATAGAATGTTTGAAAAACCTTAAATTTGACAAGAGTATCAAACCTACAAAGACCCATAAACTAAAGAAAAAATATAATATGAAAACCATAGTTGGCATTGATGCCACCATAGAAACCATCAAGCAAAAGGTATGTGCTAAAGCTGCCCGCATAGCAAGGTATGAAAAGCGTGTTAGATTCTTCCGAGATAATAACATGTTCAAAAATAACCCCAAAAGTTTTTACAGGAAGATAGGGAAAACACCAGTAACAATAAAGTCTGTCCCATCAAAAGAAGAAGTGCAAGAATTTTGGAATAAAATCTGGGCAGAAGATAAAACACACAATGAAAAGGCCCCTTGGATTGATAGAATATCTACAGACCTAGACTCCTTAGAGGAGCAAAAGTGGGAGGGGGTCAAGGTAGAAGATATAAGATCTGCTCTCAGGAGGTCAAGCAAATGGAAGTCTCCAGGAAAGGATAAAATTCCTAACTTCTGGTTGAATGCCTTCCCAGAAAGCCATGAACTGCTAACAAAACTTTACAACGATGTTTTGCAAAATCCTAGTTTGATGCCCTCTTGGCTAGTTAATGGTTTAACATTCCTGCTTCCAAAAAATGAGGAAACAAACGAACCAAAAAATTATCGCCCCCATAACCTGCTTAACAACAATGTATAAGACACTAACATCTGTCCTAACCGAGTACACCTATAGTTTTTTAATAGAAAGTAGCATATTCCCTAATGAGCAAAAGGGATGTAAACGTGGATCTTATGGTTGTAAAGATCAGCTACTCATCAATAAGATGATCTTAGAAGATTGTCACAAGCGACACAAAAACTTGTCAATAGCCTGGATAGACTATAAAAAGGCCTTTGATAGCCTACCACATAGCTGGATTAGGAAATGTCTGGAAATGTATAAAATAGCTCCTACTCTGCGAAACTTTTTATCTGTAAGTATGAGATCATGGAGAACCACACTGATGTTGAACAATGACAATGAATCTCTAAATGCTGGAGATGTAAGAATTTCATGTGGCATTTTCCAGGGTGACTCACTATCACCACTCCTCTTCTGTCTAGCCCTAATACCGCTCTCAAAATTGCTCAATGATGCACAGTATGGTTATAAAATATTTGATAAAAATATAAATCATCTCATTTACATGGATGATTTAAAGCTCTTTGCAAAAAATGACCAACAACTCAAAGGCCTACTAGCGATTGTTAAACAATTCAGTGATGACATCAGGATGCAATTTGGCCTTGATAAATGTGCAAAAGCTACCTTTATCAAAGGAAAAATGACAAATACATCTAATGTGAACCTTGACCAGCAAAATGTCATAAAAGAGTTAGAACCAGCGGAGAGCTACAAATACCTAGGGGTAATTGAAGGGAACAATATCAAGCACTCAGTGATGAGGGAAAGGATCAGAAGAGAATGTTATCGCAGGGTGAGAGCAATACTGAAGACAGAGCTGAACGCGAGAAACAGGATCGAAGCGATCAATGCTCTAGCCATACCAGTCGTGACTTACAGCTTCAACATCGTTAACTGGTCAATTACTGAAATATGTAATGTTGACAGAAAAATACGAAAACTGTTGACAATGCATAGAATGCACCACCCTAAGGCAGATATAGAACGTCTTTATCTGCCAAGAAAAGAAGGAGGCCGAGGACTTTTACAGCTGGCATTATCAATGAAGGTAGCCACAATTGGCCTAGACACCTATCTGAAAAACTCTGAGGACTGGATGCTAAAACTTGTCTTAAAATATGAAAGCAAGAAAGCATCCTACTCAGTAACAAAACAGGCAAAGGAATATCTAAGTGAATTCCAATTGCAACAAATTCAAGAATTAGACGAACTAGAAACACCTGCAGAAAAAGCTAAGCGCTTGAAAACCCGTGCTAAAATTGCTGCCTTAGCTATTATGACTGAAAAATGGCATGGAAAACCTCTCAATGGCAAATACCCAAAGAGAGCGAATAATGCAGATATTGACAAAGCCCTTACCCACCAATGGTTAATGGCCTCTGGCTTGAAATCAGAAACAGAGGGGTTTATCATAGCAGCCCAAGATCAATGCCTACCTACAAAGAACTACCAGGCCAACATATTAAAGAACGGCAGCTCCCCATTATGTCGTATATGCCAACAACAAAATGAGACCATCGATCATGTTGTCTCCATGTGCAGTCTGCTTGCGCCTACAGAGTATCTCAACAGGCATGATAGAGCTGCACAATATATTCACTGGGTAATATGCAAAAACCTGGACTTGCCCCATGATAAAAACTGGTGGGAACACAAACCACCCCCAGTACTTGAAAATGATCACATTGCACTCCTCTGGAATTTCACCATTCAAACTGACAGAAAGATAGACGCAAATAGGCCAGACATCATACTGAAAGACTTCAGACAAAAATCATGCCTCCTCATTGATATGACTGTCCCAATCGATATAAACGTATCTGTCAAGACCTACCAAAAACTGAGCAAATATAAAGATCTTGAAATAGAAATTAGCAAAATGTGGAATCTGAAGACGAAAACAATACCTATTGTCAGCGAATGACAGCGAAACGGGCTGATTACTACCTAAATCAGATTCCAGGAAACCCCAAAATGGCTGAAGTTCAAAAGATAGTGCTCATGGGAACTGCCCATATCCTACGTAAAATACTGTCTATGTGATCTCAAATTTTAAAGCAAACACATAATTTTCTTATGGTTTCTTAAACATTCACTTGAACAAAACTGTACAAATCCAAATATATGGTACCCTAGGCATAACACCTACATGAACTTCTAACTTGTTGTCTCTTGAGGTCTCTGGGTGAGACTTGGATCCAACTTGTACAAATGCAAAACAAAAGTCAAACATAAAATAATAATAATAATAATAATAATAATAATAATAATAATATTAAATACTGTCTATGTGATCTCAAATTTTAAAGCAAACACATAATTTTCTTATGGTTTCTTAAACATTCACTTGAACAAAACTGTACAAATCCAAATATATGGTACCCTAGGCATAACACCTACATGAACTTCTAACTTGTTGTCTCTTGAGGTCTCTGGGTGAGACTTGGATCCAACTTGTACAAATGCAAAACAAAAGTCAAACATAAAATAATAATAATAATAATAATAATAATAATAATAATAATAATAATAATAATAATAATAATAATGATCGTCGTCGTCGTCATCGTCGTCATCGTCATCATCATAATCTTAATCTTAATCTTAATAATAATAATAATAATCCTTTCTACTAAAGATACAAGGCTTGAAATTTGATGAGAGAGGACTAATCAATTACATCGACCCCAGTGTTTCATTGATACTTAATTTATCGACCCCGAAAAGATGAAAAGCAAAGTCGACCTCGGCGGAATTTGAACTCAGAACGTAATGACGTACTAAATACCATTAAGCATTTTACCCAGCGTGCTAACTATTCTGCTACCTTGCCGCCTTCACGGTTTCAAATTTTGGCACAGGGTCAGCAGTTTTTGAGGGAAGGGGGAAAGTCGATTAGATTGACCCGCCCCCCTCCCTCCCATCAGTGTTTCACTGTTACTTATTTTATCGACTCCGAAAGGATGAAAAGCAAAGTCGACCTCGGCGGAATTTGAACTCAGAACTTTATAACGGACAAAATACCGCTAAGCATTTTACCCGGAGTGCTAATGTTTCTGCCAGCTCACCGCCATAACAACAATAATAATAACTAGCGGGACCCGTGAACATTTCACGGAATTAATGGTGAACTTATTGGGTTAATTCTGAAAACTTTGTCCAAAAATCCTGAAAGCGTAGCCTGTCTTGTGTCTGTATCAAAAGACAGTCACTCATCTGCTAACCATTGAAAAGTGAAGGAAATTGGAATACGATGATTACTTAATGCACTTTATATAAACACTTTATATACTTTATGCACAATTTTATAGACTTAATACACAGCACTCTCCCTGTTTTTCTTTCTCCTTTTTCTTTCGCTCTTCGCCTGTTCCATCAGCCAATCACGTGAAGGCGTTGCAGACGGGCTAAGTAACGGAGAAAAAAAACGTTTAAAAAAATTACACATTTCACTCGCCACCACCTCCCTCTCTCTCTCCCTTTCCTGCCACATCTCACCGGTCTAGGAGAGCCTACATAGGCCATGGGCCCTGCCCCTTCTTCCCAGGCCCAGCGAGTAAGAAAAAAAAAGTGTAATTAGCTGTAAACAGGTATTATGAGGCGGCACAACACAGCACTACATGAAGCATAAAATTGCACAACCAGCAAGTGTTTCGTTAATTCAAAAACTTAAGTTTACTTCCTCTTTCGATTATAAAGAGGTTTGCGTGGAGAATAACCTTTTGATGAATAAAAAATATATATATTTAGACGTAGGTGTCGTTGTGTGGTAAGTAACTTGCTTCTTAAACAGATGGTTCCGGGTTCATCCCAACTGCGTACAACCTAGAGCAAGCGCCCTACTATAGACTCGGGCCGACCAAAGCTTTGTGAATTGATTTGGTAGACAGAAACTGAAAGAAGCCAGTCGTATATATATATATATATATATATATATATTAAATTAAAACAGTAGGGTAAAAAATTGGATATTAATATCTATTTGATACCAGGGAACAAGCACATTGAAAGAATCAAGGAGATTCAGAAAAAATATCTGAGATCTCAAAGGATTATTGTATATGTATATATAAAGGAGACCACTAGGTGGACTGTTAATGTGCTAGAAGAAGATCACATGTAATGCGTCTACTAAGACCGAATTGTTCTCAAAGAAAAATTTAGCGAAGCAACAAAACGTATACGGTAAGACAAATGAAAATTACATAAATACATACCGGTTTCGAAATTAATATTTCCTTACCGAAAATATCTGTTTCTCATCAGTACAGACCGCCAAAGAAATATAATTCCCAGAATCGTATACTAGTTGTTTCCCACGAATGAAGAACGTGCACATGGTTCTGTTAATTATATTTATGGTAAGATTCAAAAGTCTTCGTTTTGGCGTACTAAATCCGGTCTTTGTGTCTGTGTGTCTCCCACCACCTCTTGTGAACCGATACTGAGTTATTTACATCCCCGTATCTTAGCGGTTCGGCAAAAAAGAAACCGTTAGAATAAGAACCAGGCATTAAAAAATGTGTACTGCGATCGATTCATTCAACTAAATGTTCTTCATGGTGGAGCCCTAGCATGGCTGCAGTCAAATGACTGAAACGGATAATAAAAAAAAAAGATGAAATGATTTCTTTTAACAAAATACAACTACATATTTGTTTCACTAATAACAGTATATATTGGATTTAATCGACTGGAATATATCTCGAGATTTGAACTCAACAACCGGAGACTCTGAGGAAGTAACGAATTACACACATTAAAATATATACGTCAGAACTCTTCAGTATTTTCACTGGCCTTGGAAGAAATGAGAAACTCAATGAGTAGGATAATGGCTGTATACATTTTTTATCAATGTTTTTTATCAATGTTTTTTATTTGTTTTTTGTCCTATCCTTGATTATATAACATATTCCCCACATGTTGCAGCGGTCCTTCAGTTTTGCTAAACCCTGTAAAAGAACTCGGAAAGTTGGGCCTCCAACCAGACCTTTCATAGTGCCTTTAAAGTCAGGAACTTTTCAGCACCTCCTCGTGTATTTTATTCTTAAACACTTCTAAGTTAGCACTGACAGTGTATTATAGTTAAAATATCTTTAAGCTACAATGTAGATAAGTTATTAAGGTTACCTGGGCAACGTGTGTCATTTGCATTCCATTGTGTTTCTCAACAGAACATTCTATTATGTTGCCTCGCTTTGTCAAGCTGTAGAGAACGTGTTCACCAAAACCAATCTGATTCATCATCAAACTAGAGTTTATAATCCTATCATCTTCCCAGGAGATCAACACATGGTGTTGATTACAGGCAGCGTATAATATATACTTGGTATGCAGATATGTAGTACTTTCCACGTTAACTTCATCAGGCATGTGTGGGTTTCTGACATGATTGCAAGAAACTTCAACCTAAATAATAACCAAAAAAATTATTGTTGATGATTCTGAGATGATGGAATATTTACCATGTTTTTTTTTTTTATGTCATGTCTTACCTCTTCAGCCACACTCATCTATCTTCTTGTAGTTAAAAGAATACAGAAGAGTAATTAACGAACATTAATTTCAACATTTGTCTTCAATGAGACGTCAATGCCAACGTTAATAAACTTCAATGAACAACGATTACGACTTCGTAGCTATCAAAAGGTCATTACTCTCAACCTGCTGCTGA
The DNA here is from genome assembly GCF_046866305.1 of Octopus bimaculoides. Taxonomy (NCBI): domain Eukaryota; kingdom Metazoa; phylum Mollusca; class Cephalopoda; order Octopoda; family Octopodidae; genus Octopus; species Octopus bimaculoides. The sequence goes on along the minus strand of NC_142933.1, from coordinate 42,951,604 downwards.
AACTCACAGGTGAATGACACCGATTTGCAACGCAACAGATTGGGAGCTAACAAAAAAATCTTTAACCCTTTCAGCCTCGACCAGAATTAAGTAAGACCCCCACACTACAGTATTGATTAGTATTGATTACATGTATGAGGTAATAGTGCAGCTGCTGCAGTAACATCTCTGAGCCTACCATATCATCCGTGTACTGTTTAATTAAGGTCATCTATCACATATTCACATTTTCTTCTTTAAGGTGTTCTATGCCGTACGGTACATCGCTTCAGCCATTTTCGTTGTGTTTTCTGGTTTTCTTGAATAGTTCTTGTAATATTTTAAATGAGAAGAGGATGCAAGCCTCTGTCTGAACCTTCCTCCATGAAATGGAGAATACAGTGAATGGTTCCTTACAAGTCCTCAGAGTACAGCTTGGCTGAATCTGAGCGTGTACATGTGTATGAGCGTGTGTGCGTGCGTCTGTGTGTGTGTGTGTGTGTGTGTGTGTGTGCGTGCGTGCGTGTGTGTGTGCGTGCGTAAGTGCGAGACAGAGTGAGGGGGAGACAGAGACAGAAACAGACAGAGAAGGTGACCCTAATGAATTTAGGTTAGGTCTGTAGTCAACCCCAGGACTCATAAGGCTGGAGCTTGACCCGGTTTCCATGACATATAAGTGACTCCCCACTGAACAGGTCGCCGGTCCGTACCAGGGTTAACTTCCCTCCTATTTTGCAGCTGAGTGAACTGGAGAATCAGGAAATGAAGTATTTTGCTCAAGAACACATCGCACAGCCCGGTCCGGGAATCGAAACCACGAGCTTACGATCGCGATTATGACACCCTAACCACGACACCACGAGTCTTCACACACCAAGACTTTGCTGATACTTATTTAGCAACCCAGGTAGGATGAAAGGCAAAGTTGACAACCTCAGCAACATTTGAACTCAGAACGCAAAGAGCCAATGCAAATGCCGTAAAACATTTTCGCGACACTTTACAATTCTGCCAATAGACTACCTATACACATATCATGCACCATACCAAGATTATGGCACTTCAACTCAGATTACTGTTCTAATTTTCTTGATAAACGGGCCGCATCTGTGACCCACCTGAAACAGGTAGTCAGGTAGCAAAAACAACCCGTCATATTCTCTCCTACTCTAATTACAAGATCCGAAATTTGGGAGGAGGGGGCAGTCGATTAGATCGTCCCCAATACGCAACTGGTACTTAATTTATTGACCCCGAAAGGATGAAAGGTAAAGTCGGCCTCGGCGGAATTTGAACTCAGAACGTAATGACAAACGAAATACCTCGAAGCATTTCGCACAGCCTGCTAACGTTTCTTATTTCTTTACTGCCCACAAGGGGCTACACACAGAGGGGACAAACAGGGACAGACAAATGGATTAAGTCGATTATATCGACCCCAGTGCGTAACTTAATTGACCCCGAAAGGACGAAAGGCAAAATCGACCTCAGCGGAATTTGAACTCAGAACATAAAGACAGGCGAAATACCGCTAAGCATTTCGCCCGGCGTCCTAACGTTTCTGCCAGCTGGCCGCTTTTAACAACCCGTAATATAAATCAAAACAGGAAGGCGGCGAGCTGGCAGAATCGTTAGGACGCCGGGTTAAATACTTAGCGGCATTTCGTCCGTCTCTACGTTCTGAGTTCAAATTACACGGAGATCGACTTTGCTTTCATCCTTTGGGGGCTCCTTAAAATAAGTACCCGTTGATCACTGGGATCAATGTAATCGACTTATCCTCTCCCGCGAAATTGTTGGCACTGCGCCAAAATTTGAAACCAACGTTAATCAAAACAGGTAATCAGGAACGAAAATAGTCCTCTTAAAGAAGCCTTTCATCTCCCCTCCTCCTCACACTTAAACAAATCCCACAAATCCAAATCACCTCCAACCAATGAGAGACCTTTTACGTTGTTACTCTGACTACTTGATAGAAATAGTAGCCAATACATTCTTAAACATTATCATGTCAAATGAAGGGTGACACATTAGATAATGTAGCCTTACAGACCCACAAAAATATAGAATGGTCATGGGTGGGTTGCCTTTAAATTATAGGTCTCATTGATCAGGGTTGACAATAGCTATAACAACTACAAATCCTACCTTAAGTGGTTCATTCATACTTGACTGCGACGCGGTAATACAGGTGAAGAACACAGCCTACAACACCTGTAAAATTTCACATACTTTTATCAAGTCGGTACCTTAAGAGAGTCATAGTTAAGACAGTCGAATGGTCTTCGGTTCAGATCTCTTCTGAGCCGACCGTTCACCATTAGTCAAACTTCTGTCGATCGTCAGAGCTTGACAATAACTCGACAAAGTACATCTGTCAACTGATGTCTGAAAGTTGAGCTGTATTATTCGTGTTCTAACAGCGAGATGGCATCTTCATAAACGGAAGCCACACGAGTTCGATGCCAATAACGGCAAGATTTTACAACCGAACGAGCGCAGCGCATCAGCAAGTGGTGGGCAACTGCCAAACACGGAAAACATTTCAGGAATCGCGCTATTTTATAAATGTGTTCCCGCAAGAGGCGAATACCAATACTTTCTGGCTCCACCAATTACCGCTAATACCTCAAAGACGATGGGACACAGTTATTAACAATCAACTTCATCAACAAATTGCGGTCATTCTCCGCCTTCCGTTTGTGACCATCGCCGCAGCCTCTGCATATCCATATCAGAGGTCATTGCTTTCCTATGTCACTCATCAGTAGCTCTACATCCTCGATTATGTCTAGCACAAGAACCTCAATGTTAAACTGCTTCTTGTGGGTTTCATCCATGTCTTTTCTGATACCATCCAAAGGAAGACCCTCCAACTCCTTCACCAACACATTACTACCTCTGGCTCAAGCACTGTCTCTTCTCTTCTACTGTACTACATCTACATACAGGCGTAGCTGTGTGGTAAGCTGGCAGAAACGTTAGCACGCCGGGCGAAATGCTTAGCGGTATTTCGTCTGCCGTTACGTTCTAAGTTCAAATTCCGCCGAGGTCGACTTTGTCCTTCGGGGTCGATAAATTAAGTATCAGTTACGCACTGGGGTCGATATAATCGACTTAATCCCTTTGTTTGTCCCCTCTATGTTTAGCCCCTTGTGGACAATAAAGAAATAAGAAGCTTGCTTCCCAATTGGATAGTTTCGGGTTCAGTTTTACTGCGTGGCACCTTGGGTAAGTGTCTTCTAGTATAGCCTCGGGCCGACAAACCCTTGTGAGTGGGCTTGGGAAACGGAAACTGGAAAGAAGCCCGTCGTATATATATACGTATGTGTGTGTGTGTGTGTGTGTTTACATTCCCGTAAATTAGCGGTTCGGCAAAAAAGGGTCGATAGAATAAAAACCAGCCCTAAAAAATAAAATAAGTACTGCGGTCGATTCAAGGTGGTGCCCCAGCATGGCCGCAGTCTAATGACTGAAACAAGCAAAAGGTAAAAGATAAAATGACTACTCCACCCACCTATCTCTCCTCCTCTCATAACCCCATCACCAACCACTTAACTTGAATCTTCGTCCTCGGCACAGCAACCCGTTCGAATTCTCGTACCTCTCACTTTGTTTCTGCAAACATTGACCTCAAAAAATGTTTAAACTGAAGATTAGCCGCAGCTATTTCACTAAGTGTTGTTGGCACTCCGTCGCTTACGACGTCGAGGGTTCCAGTTGATCCGATCAACGGAACAGCCTGCTCGTGAAATTAACGTGCAAGTAGCTGAGCACTCCACAGACACGTGTACTCTTAACGTAGATCTCAGGGATATTCAGCGTGACACAGTGTGACAAGGCTGACCCTTTGATTTACAGGCACAACAGAAACAGGAAGTAAGAGTGAGAGAAAGTTGTGGTGAAAGAGTACAGCAGGGTTCGCCACCATCCCCTGCCGGAGCCTCGTGGAGCTTCAGGTGTTTTCGCTCAATAAACACTCACAACGCTCGGTCTGGGAATCGAAACCGCGATCCTATGACCGCGAGTCTGCTGCCCTAACCACTGGGTCATTGCGCCTCCACATTTCACTAAGTAAGAACCTATGAAAGTCAAGGAAACTCATTCCTTTCTAAATGCAAAAGTCAAGGTCATTAACAGTTTCCGTAATGAATAAGGTAATGCGCTTAATTTACATAAACAAAAACATATATAAATAGGATTTCGTTCATAGAATTCGGAGTCAAAGGTTGAAAGTCAAAGTTAATATGTAAAGGTCAAGGACTCTATAGTCTATGTTATAAAGGTAAAGGTGATTTGTCTATTCTCTTTTGGAAAAGTCAAGGTCGTTACCTCTTTTCCCGCCTATATAAAAAAAGGAACATTCTTTTTCCATTTTTGTTCACAAAATGTTAAAAATTTTGTTTGAACCAATTTGGAACAAAAACCATTGATTGCTCTCAGAGTGGAATTACCAAACTATGTAACACATTCCATAAATTCTTCTACAGCTAATTTAACCTAATTCTTGTATATTACGTCAGAGTTTTCCTTTTATGTTAAATATAGAAATTATAATTGGTTGTACAGTCACCCATCTGAAAACTGGTTCTTTGGATACATTTGTATCGCATTCCTAACGATAACTTTTCACTAAATTTTTCTCTGGGCAGCTTAGAGGATAACAAAAAAAAAGTTGTCTTTTTTTTTTTTAACTAATTAATAAATACCAGAATATGGAAAATGCATTACAAGTGAGAGGTGGCCATCGCCCAGACCGGCCTCAGAAAAAGAAGTATTAGATTTAAATATTAATGCACATATTTTACATAAACTAAAGCATATATAAATAGGATTTCGTTCATAGAATTCGGGGTCAAAGGTTGAAAGTCAAAGTTAATCCCACCGGGATTTGATTGTAGAATGTGGAAGGAACAAACTAAATACTTTTATTAGTTAGGCGAATTATTTTTTATTTCTCTCTCACTAGGCGCAGGGAAACACTCGCACGCACACACACGCACGCACGCACACGTACTCATGCACGCATATACACATGCACATACACACGTGCACAAATATATCTATGTATGTAAACACAAACATATATACAACATACATGTACACATATATGCGTATGTATGAATGTATGTATGTATGTATGTATGTATGTATGCGTGTGTGTGTGTGTGTGTGTATGTGTGTAGACACACGGGTGGATAGATAGATAGATAGATAGATAGATAGATAGATAGATAGATAGATAGATAGATAGATAGACCTTTATACATATATATATAGAGAGAGAGGGGGAAGGAGAGAGAGAGAGAGAGAGAGAGCGAGAGAGAAAGGTTTATACATCTTAAAGAAAGATTTATACATCTTAAAACTATAGTTGTTGGCCCCACAGATATAATCTCAGTTAAAACATGTCATGTCGTAAGTAAAACAACCAAATCAGGATAAAAGGCTGATACAAAACATCTTACTTAACAAGCCACTACACAAAAATGAAATGACGGTAAATATATTTTTAGATTTGCCTTCATTTCTAACAGACTTAATCACTGCTGTGTGGAATGTCGGTGGGCGGTAGAATGTACTTAAGTGCAGAAAATATCAGGGTCAGATTCTTTAACACAGGTGGATAAAAATTACTGTCTGTTTTATGTCCGTACGTATAGTTAGTAGAGGTGGCGGTTGCGGCTGCGGTGGTGATGGTGTAAGTCAGTCGTAACTGTCACTGGCTGAGATTATACCTGGGAAACAAGGTAAGAAGAGATAGAAGAGATATATAAATATTGATTCGTTTTATTATAAACTAGAGGAGCGTGTAAGTAATGGAGACTAATAACTATTGATTTGTTATAAATAGTTGATCGAACGTACAAGTATTTTGGTGGGTTTTATTTTTTTAATCCACGACTTTAAATGATAATTTGCTGGAAATCTTATCCATAATTGATTATATGAAAGAAAGACAATAAGATTGAATCACGCAATGACTCAAAAGTCAACAAGGGAAGTAATATTGTTCTGGTTTGCTAAAAAAAAACAAACAAATAAACAGTGGAATAGACCGAAGGGAAAGAACTCATGTATAAAGGGAAATAATTCCTTTAGCAATGATTTTTCTTTTTTTTTTTATTAGTCGGCCGTTATAAAGCAGACTTACATTTCATTGTTTAATGCTTTAATGCTTTACAGGTCTGCTAGAAAAAGTGTTTATCGTAAAGAGTATTTTATGATAGTATGAGCATGTTGCCTATTTATCTTTCCAGCGTGAAGTGATAATGGTAGTTGCAATCAAAGTGGACTTTACCAGACCATGATAACTGTTGACTTCCATCCTTTATATCTCCACCATAAGGTCCAGCCTTTATTATAAAGTGATGGCTTTTGTTCCTCAATGACTCCGAGAGTCTTACCAGTAGATCGCTAGCTCCTGGTTAGGGTCCCCCGTGCTGGACAGGTCAAAGGATAGAGACCAAACTGTTATGAACCACCTCTTCCTAATGGGTCTGCATAGGGCCAATACTCCTACCTAGAAGCATTGATGACAATACAAAATCAACAAAGCTTGAAAGAGGAAGGCCTTCTCTTAGCGAAACATATAACGCAGTACAGTAAAATCCAAACAGAAGCTACAAGCAGACTTGAAAGAGCAGGAATCCAGTTAAAGAGAAGTATAAAAAGATAATCTGGAGTTAAGAACAGGGGGACGTGTCTTCTCACGCACAGCAAACCACCTGGAGTCTCCATCTCTTGTCGTCCCCTCTGTGAGGCCCAACATCTGAATATCTTTTCTCACTGCTTCATCCCCCATCTTCCTGGATCTACTCCTTCCACATGTACCCACTACAATTAGAGATCGGCACCTCTTGATGCACAATAAAAATATGATGAGGTGGTGATAGCTGGAATACAGGTCAAATAATTTGATTGTAGTTGACCACAATGATGATGACAACAATGATGAAAATGATGGTGGTGGTAGTGGTGGTAGCAGTGGTGGTGGTGGTAGCAGTGGCGGTGGTGATAGCAGTGGCAGTGGTGGTAGCAGTGGCGGTGGTGGTGTTCATGATTGTGGTGGTGTTCATGATTGTGGTGGATGCAGCAGTGACATTATATTCCGGATTCAGTGCGCCAAAACTAAGACTTTTGAATTTTAATCTTTATAATGGATAGAATCACGTGCACGTTTTCACTGGTTGAAGACAACTAGCACGGGATTCTGTTCGATTGTAATAATATCGGCAATCTGTACTGATGATAAATAGATACTTTAATTTGGAAGTATTGATTTTGAAACTATAGTCTGCAGATAATCGAGGTATGTATAATTTTCACTGGTCTCGTCCGCCTGTTTTTGCTCCGCTGAATCCTTATTTGAGAATTTTTTAAGTGATCTTCTAGCATATTGACAGACCGGTTACTGGTCAATCTTATATACACAAGTACTATAATCTTTTTAGGATCTCCCAAAAAATTTTTCCTGAACCTTCTGATTCTTTTAATGTGCTAGTTTCCTGGTATTAAATTGATATTAATTAATATCGAATTTTTACCAAATTATGTTAATTATATATATATATATATATATATATATATATATATATAAATTCAAAAAGGGATAAAACTCTTTTACAAGAATTTTATCAAGAAGTCAGTGTGTAAAAATATTCATAAGGGAAATTTCTATTCCCAAGAATATAATTATTCGTTTATATTTATACTAGCAGAAATACCCGGCTTTGCCCGGGTTAAAGAGAATAATGAAATCTAAAAACGCCGTCTAGACTACGCAACCCTCAACTGTTAGTAGCTACGATACCATATTTCTACATTAATAACTCTCCAATCCATGCCAGCATGGAACATAGACATTAAGTGGAATGCCAGTCTCTCATCTAGGAGGGCCTTGAAATCAATGTTACCAACTGGGGACTATGTATGTCGTAGTGATAATAAAAAGACCCAAAGGAGGTCTGCAACGAAATAATTTTACTCAATACTTTGCAAGTGAATCAGTGGAGGCAAAGATGCGTCTCATTTACTTGACAATTTATGCACCACATTGCAGAAATCACAATGAAAGTATATCTGAAAGGGTAGTCTTACACTGTTGTACCGTTGAATTACAAATAATGCTCATCTGTTATGTTCGGGTTAAAATTTCATCAACATCAAAAATATATGAATTTTCATGGGAGTTATGGCCGTTATACATAGAATATAATTTCCAAATTTCATAAAGATCCGTTCAGTACTTTTGACGTAGTTTTGGATAAGAAAACAAATGACTAATGTGTGTGTTTGTGTGCATGTGTTTGTGTGCATGTGTTTGTGTGTGATGGGTGTATATATGTATAGATATCTGTATGCATGTATATATATGTATATATGTGTACATATTACATGTACATCTATATATATATACATCTACACATGTGTATACATATACATGTATGCATATAGATCTATTGACCGTTGACTGAACACTATTCAATTTTTTTTCTCCGTGTTTTTCTCCTTGTCTCCGTATTCTTTCTGTTGAAGAGCGTAGCTCGAAACGTCAAAGACTTTCCGTATTCCCGAGCGTCATACTAATATATACTTTTGTTATTTACACCACCTGTCCTCGTCTGTTGTTATTATTTGTATATTCTCCCCTATATCTATGTATATACGTGTACATATACATGTATATGTATACATATACATCTCTTTCTCTCTCTCTGAAAGTATCGAAATGTGATTGTTTCAGTTAGTGGAATAACGTGTACATATACATCTATATGTACACGTTGGTCGTCTTCTGTTGGTTGTTTTTCCTCGCATTAGGTACTAAATGTGGTTATTTTGAGAAGTCCACTGTGTGGCGTTATTATTTTCTGTAATAATGCCCTTTATATAAATATATATATATATATATATATATATATATATATATATATATTTATATTTGGTGTGTTATGAGAATTTATGGAAAGGTATCCCATAGAAACTCAACAAATATGTTAAAAATGGAGAAGAGATGTTAGAATTTGAAAGAATTTTAGCATCATCTCTTTTCCCATTTTTTAACATATTTGTTAAGTTTCTATGGGATACCTTTCCATAAATTCTCATAACACACCATATACAAGTAATGTTTTCATATTTGCAAAACTCTCACGCCAGTAAGCTACCAGCAAAATATGAAGAATCTTTGTTAGAAATCGCCCTTTGGAACCCTCCAAAGTAAAGGATAAAATATAATTCAGCCTTTTCGCATATATGTGTGTGTGTGTGTGTGTGTGTGTTGAGGCGCAATGGCCTAGTGGTTAGGGCAGCGGACTCACGGTCATAGGGTCGCAGTTTTGACTCCCAGACGGGGCGTTGTGGGTGTTTATTGAGCGAAAACACCTAAAGCTCCATGAGGCTCCGGCAGGGGGTGGTGGCAAACCCTGCTGCACTTCTTCACCACAACTTTCTCTCGCTCTTTCTTCCTGTTTCTGTTGTACCTGTAATTCAAAGGGCCAGCCTTGTCACACTCTGTGTCATGCTGAATCTCCCTCAGAACTACATTAAGGGTACAAGTGTCTGTGGAATGCTCAGCCACTTCCAAGTTAATTTCACAAGCAGGCTGTTCTGTTGATCAGATCAACTGGAACCGATAGAGTGCTACGTGTATATATATATATATATATATATATATATATATATATACATACATACACAGAGAGATAGATGATGCATAGTGCTTTTTTGTAATCTATTTGAAGAATTTATTTTTAATAACTAGTATAGCATAACTATTGTTAAAGAAACACTAAGAAGCAGAGGAATAACAGATGTTTCAAATTATTATCTAGAAATTTTTATGGCACTCACAATGACATAAAACCGTTGGTAAAACTGAATTATTCAAAATAAATATCTGTTATGATAAATGCAATATATTTATTATCCTTTACAATGATATATATAGGTAACAAATATTTATTACAACTAAATATTTGTTATGATATTTTAACAAAACAAGTTATAACAATAATGATATATACAATATATTATGATCAAAGGGTTAAAAACAACATTTAGGATTTTAATAAGATAAAATAAAAGATATTCAATTGCAAGGATGCTTACTGATAATCTTGCATAGGCACTATATACGTTATTAACAACATATCGAAATTTTTTACAAGAAAATATTAGATTCACATTTTGGTGGAAAGTCAGCAATTTCAGGGGATTACATCAACCCCAATGATCAACTGGTAATTATTTTATCAATCCCGAAAAGATAAATGGTAAAGTCGACATTCGCGGTATTTAAACTCAGACAGTAAAGACGGACAAAATGCCACTAAGCATTTTGCCCATTGTGCTAACAATTCTGCCGGCTCACCACCTTTTCTTACAAGAAAAACAGTGAAAAAAAAAAATTAGCTTTTCAGTTATATATACACACGTTCGTTTGTGTGTGTGTGTGCACGCACGCACGCTTGCATGCGTGTGCGTGAGTGCATTCCTGTTCGTGTGTGTGTGTGTGTGTGTGCACATTCCTGTTTGTGTGTGTGTGCACATGTGTGTGCGTGTATGCATTCCTGCTTCTGTGTGTGTGTGTGTGTGTGTGTGTGTGCACATGCGTGTACGTGTGTGCCTTCCTGCTTGTGTGTGTGTGTGTGTGCCTTCCTGCTTGTGTGTGTGTGCGTGTGCGCATTCCTGCCTGTGTGTAAATGTATGAAGTGTGTGTGCTGTAGGGAACAGCTTGAATGTTAGCATTTATCTTCATGTAAGTTTTACCAAGGGTGAAAGCTGTTGATTGAAATCAACGTCTTATGAAGTAAAAAAAAAAAAAAGGAATGAAAAGAAAAGCGCTTTATTAATCTCAGGAAAGTTTATGAAACAGTAACGCTTGCAGAATGAAAGATTTCGTGTCGCCCACGACGTTGGTTTGGGAAAGATACAGAATATTTATTGGAAATGTAGTAAGAATAAAATATTTTTCAATTTCAGTTATATTTACAATATATAATTATATTTAAAGATTTACGACAAATAAACTGAGAGATGATATTTGCCCAAACACTAGAGAGATGCCCATTAAATCGATAGAAACTATCGGATTATCTCCCTTGCATTATAAAACAGTTATCTCCCTTGAAAATAAACACTTGTAAATATATCTTTGTTTTTTTAGAAGATAAGTTTCCAATAATTGTTATGTATACGAACACATTTTGAAACTGAGACTTCACATTGAGCTATTTAACTTTACAAATTGCCATTTGTCAAGCACAGCTTCTAAGGAATGGGTAAGCCCGACATCTTTCAAAAGGCCATGATGTCTAAGGTAGCTTCATATTAATGATTATAATTGCATTTGTGATTTTTTGTTTTATCTTTTTTCCAGCCTCTTTAAAATATATTTGAATAAATGAAGTTCACTTCAATAGTCCATAACCTTAAGCACTTTCATAATATTACATCTTCGAAATATTTCATTATCATTATGTGATAGAGGCTAACATATAATCAAACATTATTTTACATTCTTTTCTTTTTTTCAACTCCAGAAAGATGATTATTGTCAATAATTTTCTCGCTATTGACTTTATAAAAAAAATGAGTGGTAATTCTCAAAAAAGAAAAAAATAGAATATTAGATTTGATTAAATTCTAATGTATAAGTAACCATTTTAAATACTTTTAAGTGTCATATATTATTTCGAAATCCAGAATAATTTAAGAAATAGTTTCACATATTCCATGGCAGTAACATAGAAGACAATATAAAATATTTGCAAGAAAGCATGGTTTCTTTGATCAAGTTTACTAAAAGGAACATCTAAAAATAAAAATTAAATACACAATATGATTTTCAAAAAAAATGAAAACTTCAAAATGGAATTACATAAGTGAGTTTTAATTGAGGAATAATAAACAAAATAAATCTGTAACACAACATAAATGAGCAACTAATATTCTACATGGAACTTTCTTTTTAATTACCAATAATCAAATGAATGAATGCCTAAAAATACCATCCTAATTGTAAAATGACTACTCTTATATTGAGTAAACATTGGGGAGACATTCTTTTCTGAATATTTTGCTCTTAACATGTTAACATTTTTGCTTTCCTTTATTTATTAAACCTTTAGCATTTAAACCAGTCATATCCAGCCAAAATATTCTAGCTGTTTTATGTGCAAACCAGCGAGATCGGGCCTCTCACACCTACCCTACAATGTCATTCTAAAAATAAATAATCACATCATTGAAATCTCAAAGCTACAAGATAATGCATGATTAATTCAAAACAATAAGTAAGCATTACATTTGACAGAATAATTTGACTGCTAAAGAATTAAATAGGAAACCAGGTTGGCACAAAGTAAGGAAATTATAGAAAATTATTTCATTTTTGTATTTGATTTACAAGATTGTTGATGTGAACTCATGTTTGAAACAGATTTTGTTATATCTCAGGTGGATCATTATGCCAATGGAGGCGCAATGGCCCAGTGGTTAGGGCAGCGGACTCGCGGTCATAGAGGATCGCGGTTTCGATTTCCAGACCGGGCATTGTGAGTGTTTATTGAGCAAAAACACCTAAAGCTCCACGAGGCTCCGGCAGGGGATGGTGGCGAACCCTGCTGTACTCTTTCGCCACAACTTTCTCTCACTCTTACTTCCTGTTTCTGTTGTGTCTGTATTTCAAAGGGTCAGCCTTCTCACACTGTGTCACGCTGAATCTCCCCGGGAACTACGTTAAGGGTACACGTGTCTGTGGAGTGCTCAGCCACTTGCACGTTAATTTCACGAGCAGGCTGTTCTGTTGATCGGATCAACTGGAACCCTCGACATCGTAAGTGACGGAGTGCCAACAACAACAACATTATGCCAATAATTAACATGCACACTGGTTCTATTTCACTTCTTTTATTATTATTATTAGTCAACTAGTTAATCATTTAACCAATTTACTAATCAGTTGTTTGATTAATCATTCAGTCAACCAATCAATCATCTAGGTTTATCAAAGTCCTTTTGTTACCATTTGTGATCCCATCAATTACATACCCACTCTATTTCACATCTGCTTTAGGTTTGCCTGCCTGTCTGTCACAAAAAAATAAACTGTAGATAAAATATAACATCTAATTCAGACAGAAATATTCAAGGCATCTGTCATCATCATCAATGACATTTTCCACTGATTATTTAAAGATTTATGAAAGTTCAAAAGCATGTGTTCAAACCATCTTATTTGAAGAATTACTGCCTGAAGGATGATTAGAGTATGTATCTCCCCACTGGTGCTATATCTAATCTGGTAGACAGCTTGACTTTCCCAACAACAGCTGACCTCAACAAGACTCAAGTAAGTCCTGCAATGGATTATAACTCCCACATTTGCAACAGGACAACTGTTATACACAAGCATTGTAAATAACATCCATTTGATTAGCATGAAGTCAATAAGCAACACACTCCAACTTTTGGCCCAGAGACATGTTGTCTCCTCTCTCTGCCTTTTCTACCACCATTTCAGTGGTATCTTCACTTCAGAGCTAAATAGTGTTGTACCATCTCCACTCAGATCCTTCCAACTCCCTTATCTCTCCACCACTTCCCATCGCCTATATCCTGTTCTCCTCTTCAAATCCCACACTAACCATTATGCCTAGTCCTTCCTCCTAAGAAAACCAGCCTCTGAAATGTGAATTTAATCAAAATAAATTACCATATTGTTAATTTAGCTTTTCAGTTACGGAAATTTTATCTGAATATCAATTCATCCTTTCTACTGTGTTTCTAACAAGATAAACAGTGTATTTCAATTAATTTTTTTAAATAATCAACAAATTTGGGGGGAATTAATAGAATGACTCCACCACAAGGTCCAGTCCTTGTTGCAGGACACTTGCTGTGTGCCTTAATGACCCAGGGAGCTATGCCAGCAGAGCACAAGCTCCTAGTAGGGTCTCCCATGCTGGACAAGTCAAGGGGATAGAGGTCAGATTAATATGGACCACTTCTCTCCAGAAATAAAAATGGGTCTGCATAGGGCAAGAAAAAAGCTAAGTTACAGAAGCATCAATAACAAATCAAAACCAACAAGATTTAGGAGAGGATAGCCTTCTGATATGGTGCAGCAAAATCTGAAAAGGAAACTGCAGGAAAAGTAAGGATCTAACAGGAGAGAAACAAAAGAGACAACCCAGAGTTAAGAGCAATGGAGAAAAGTTATTGATGGCTTATGCTCCATGGAAAGCAAAGCAGTTAAGTAAGTGGTCATTATTGATTTCGAATTTTGGAAACAAAGCAATAATTTGTGGGGAAAGGAAAATCAATTACATTGATCCCAGTGCTCAACTGGTCTTTATTTTATTGACCCTGAAAGGATTAAAGGCAAAGTTGGCCTCGACAGAATTTGAACTCAGAACATAAAGATGGATGAAATATTGTTAAGCAATTTGCCCAGCATGCTAACAATCCTGCCAGCTCACTGCCTTAAACATGGTTGTTATTAGTCTAGTGTAAGGCAGTGAGCTGGCAGAATCATTAGCATACAGGGCAAAAATGCTTAGCAGTATTTCATCTGTGGCTACATTCTGAGTTCAAATTCCACTAAGGTCAACATTGTCTTTCATCCTTTTGGGGTTGATAAAATAAGTATCAGTTTAACACTGGGGTCAATGTAATCAACTCATCCCCTCCCTCTAAAATTACTGCCCTTGTGGCAAAATTTGAAACCATTATTAATTGTTTGAAATATTACTTAACAAAATGTTCTTATACAAAATTATGGTGAGAGATTTTAATTTAAATATGAACAATTTAAAGCCATCAGTTTTCAAATGAGAAATGATTTCAGGTAAGTTGCTGTAAAAATGGTTTAAATTTTCCTTAAAAAAATAAAATTACAATGTATAAAAAAATTTTTTTTTTTAATTAGATATGGCCTTTAGTCGATGGGGATTATCCCCACTTGATAAGTATTTCTGAACATGCAAGATTAAGCAAAGGACTGTAAACATAGCATGTTAACGTCTAAGTTTATACTTCTTTTTCCGTTTATCTGCCCACCTTTACTTTCATGTTTTTTTTTCTTTCTGGATTTGATTTTAAAACACAATACCCTGAATTTTGATTCTGACAAACTGATAATGAGCATAAAATAATAGTAAAAAATATAAACAGATATACATATAACTTGCTAAAAAAAGCATTCCCTGATAATAAATTTTTAAATGTAGGTATGTGGGACAGATATAAAGAATAAGTATATAAAATAAATCCCTTTGAAATCATGAGCACAGTTAAATACAAAATACAAATGACTTTGGTTCAATTGCAAATAGTCCAAGAACTGCTATGAAAGGCATCAGTGACAACATTTTGGTCCACTTTTTGATTTTTCAAAAAGATTTGAGTCTTCTCGGTTGATTTCTGAAATTAAAAAAAAAAAATACATTAGTAAGAGAAATTAGTAAAGATTTCAATAATTTATAAAATAATTATTTCTAGGGGTCCAGACCCTTTGAGCAAGTATCTTCTACTATAGCCTCAGGCTATAGAAGATGATAGCAGTGACAGCAGCAAAACATGAGACTAAGTGAACATTTGGGAATAGGAAATAAAATTCTAATAAGTTATATCTATGATCTGGTTTCAGTTTTTGATTGGAACCAATTTTCTTTGCAAGATATCAACTGATATTCATTTAAACTCACACTCGTAATTTGTATAACATTAATACCTTCAGTTTTTCTATCATTAAAATACCCTTGCTGTACATTGATTTATCAGTTATCAAAAGTACTATCTATTTAACCTTTGGCATTTAACCCAGCCATATCTAGCCAAAATATTCTACCTGCTTTATGTTCAAATTGACCAAATCCAGCCTCTCACATCAACCCTACAATTTCATTCTAAAAGCAAACAGTCACATCACTAAAATCTCAAAGCTATGATATAATGCATGATTAATTAAAACAGCATGAATAAATAAGCATTGCATTTGACAAAGCAATCTGAATGCTAAAGGGTTAAACCTTTTCAAAGTGAATTATTACAGCACAAGGTTATTTTCTAGTTTCAGATGATAATGGCCAGAAAGACATGAAGTTAAGTACCCTGTTTCAAGACAGAGGACACACAACAAAATGTCTATTGTAATAATCCATAAACCCATTGGTGTCATAACTATTCTCTATGCTATGATAAAATTTCTATGTTCATATATACTTACTAAATATATTATTTCCAATTTTTTTGCCAGAAGCTTCAGTCGGTTCAAGTTCTCTTAAGACAGCTCTGTCAAATGCCAAAGACACAGCACGGAAGAAGAATTCTTTAACATTCTCTCCTGCAATACAAAAAGAAAAAATAAATAAATAATAATAATAAAAATAAAACAATTTAAATTTCAAGTTAGCATGAGATAATATTTCAATATTTCTATTATGCTACCATGATGTACACTACCATATGATATGCGATATCATGATAAATGCTACTTACAAAACATCATTATATACTCTAATATAGGATATTATATCAAGATCATCATCATCATCATCGTTTAACGTCAGTTTTCCATGCTGGCATGGGTTGGACGGTTTGACTGGGGACTGGCAAGCCAGGGGGCTACACCAGGCTCCAATCTGATCTGGCAGTGTTTCTACAGCTGGATGCCCTTCCTAACGCCAACCACTCTGAGAGTGTAGTAGGTGCTTTTTATGTGCTATCGGTATGGCAGCCATTCAGGTGGCACGGACATCAGCCACGTTTGGATAGTGCTTTTTATGTGCCACCGGCACAGGAGCCAGTCAAGACAGGGGATGGACTGGCATCAGCCACGTTCGGATAGTGTTTTTTTACGTGCCAGCAGCACAGGGAGCCGGTTAGGTGGCTCCGGCAGTGATCCACGCATAAATGGTGTTTATTGCGTGCCACCAACACTGATAATGGTCATAACTACAATTTCCATTTGATTGTAATTTGATTTGATTTTGATTTACTTGACTCAATAGGTCTCCTCGAGCACGGAATGTCACCTGACGATTCAAAGGTACCTTTTAAATGGGCTGGTTATGCAACACTGGCGTAGGCTATGGGTGTGATCTCACTTTCCTTGCTGGGTTTTTTCAATCACAGCATATCTCCAGATGAGGTCACTGTGAGCCAATGGCAATCTACATGAGTGGTGTCTTGTAAAAACATCCAGCATGTAAGCTGGCAAACCATGCAGCTGGTCCAAGCCCATAGCCATACACTCTAGAGTTGGAGTCAACATCCAGGAGCAGTGAAGTGTGGAGCAAGAAGCAAGAAGAATCTACATCGTCAGTGACCTTCCCTTAAATATACATCAATATTATGGAGAGAGAGAGAGGCTTTCATGCATGAGCACCTGCTGTTCTTCCTCAAAAGTCTTGCCAAACATGCACATACATGTGCAGATGTATGCTCAACCATGACCAATTGAGGCCCCAGATGTAAACAAAGTTCCTTTCCAATGGTTATGGACAATATATAAGATTCATAAACCCACAAAAATCTCAAACAAGCAGATCTACAAACAAAAATGGTTGTAGCACTTAAGTATTTGAAATATAATGGAAAATTTGTTTATTCAGACATGTAATCAGAATATTTCAAGAAAGTATCCCTAAAGATGAATTATAATGGGTACTTGCATGTCTACAGACATATCATCTTAGGACCATACAATCCGATCTGGATGAAATGCAATTCATTTGAGACAAAGTTGAACCTGATCTCAAAGACAACTAAAATCAGGAATTCATTAACTGAAGCTTAATGGTTCACCATTAACTAAAAATGGCTTGAGTATTTCACTAATCCAGTATCCATTTTAAAACAAAGAATCAGTTTACTTGATTATCAGGGAGCTTTAGAATACCTTACACAATTATTCTGACCATTTAAATTGCTCTTTGCCCTGTTTGTTGATCAATTGATAGACATTTGATATCATTATCTGATTATCTGCTTAGGTTTGTCATCAAATACCTCCTTATAACATAGAATGGCATTACCTGTTTTAGAGGACAAAGCCCAATATTCTGCATCTATAGAATTGGCTACTTCTATTGCCTGAAGTTCTACATTCCTATAAGCTGCTTCTGACTGAAACAGAAAGAAAGTTAGGAGAGATTGTTACAGCATCTCAATCAAAACAGCTGACGCCAACAATGACACAGCACAGCACCAAACACAGCTCAAACACAACACAGACATCGCCCCAAACAACAATATAGCTACACCATACAACACAACCAACAGCAATACAACACAGTCAACACAAGCCCACACAACACAACAATAACACAATACATGGTCATGTGATCAACAATCTAGTATCTTAACCAAGCATCTAATTATCATCATCAGTTTAATGTTCACTTTCCCATGCACACATTTGTAGAAGTAAATTTTCTATGGCCAGATACCTTTCCTGTCTCCAGCCCTCTCCTTCCCTTTTTCCCTATCTTTATATGTATCTACCCTCTTGATTCCCCCCCCCCTCACACACACACAACATCTTCTCCACAAACCCATCCTGCATACGCACTTTTTTTCCTTTCTATTTCTTCGCAGTACTTTCTTAACAAGGTCAGACACACAATGTAATAGCATGGCTTTGATGCAAGTCTGAGGAAGTACCACTCCAATGCCTAAAACTGAATATGTTACAAAGTTAAAGAAGTGATTTTAAATTCTCGATCGATCTCAATGCTTCTAAAAGCAAACTTCGTTTGTTTATTTACGTTTGTCGTAATTTGAATTTAACGTATGATAGCGTCTCATAAAGCGAGATTTCTATACATCTTAAATTTGCAGAGGAATTTGTAGTGGGGTAGTTTAGCTTAATCGGTCAAAGCATCGTGACGCATAATCACGGGGATGTGAGTTCGAGTCCACAGCTAGCCACCTACACTTTTTACTGCAAAATAGGGGTAGTTTATCCTGTTCAGGCTATATTATTAGCATTATTGTGCAATTGAGAATTTAAAATCACTTCTTTAACTTTCTAAGACATCTCAACGCTTCTAAAAGCAAACTTCGTTTGTTTGTTTACGTTTGTCGTAATTTGAATTGAATATATTACGTAATTTTTCTTTTAGAATTTTCACATAGACTGGCATTGCAAATGGAGATGGTACAGAAACATGTGTAATGCACAATTAAAGATGTGTTAACGAATTTTCTTTGTCTTCTTCTTTCCATTGGATTATTTAATCTTCACCAAACCATATGACAGTATAATCATCGTGAAACTTGGATTTTCTGCACACCAGAAGTACTTCGACTTGGGCTTGGATCCCGACAGTGTTGATAGCCCAGTATTCAGGTTGAGTGCTTCTCTGAAAATACCCCAACTTCACACCCAACTAACTTTATATATATATATATATATGTATATATATATATATATATATATATATATAGGGTGCGGCAGAAATACCTCCCACATTTTAAACTTTCACCTATGTGTTGCTAATGAACTTATGCAAGTGCCAATGATGTTTTCATTTAGCTAATGAACAAAAACTGTAACCCTTTGTTTAAACAACAGTAAAGTTAATTTTTCATAAATGTTGTTTCTTTTGCCTTTTGTTAACCTTTCAAATGTGGGAGGTATTTCTGCCACACCCTGTATATACATATACATATATATATATATATATATATATATATATATATATATATATACTAGCAGAAATACCCGGCTTTGCCCGGGTTAAAGAGAATAATGAAATCTAAAAACGCCGTCTAGACTACGCAACCCTCAACTGTTAGTAGCTACGATACCATATTTCTACATTAATAACTCTCCGATCCATGCCAGCATGGAACATTGACATTAAGTGGAATGCCAGTCTCTCATCTAGGAGAGCCTTGAAATCAATGTTACCAACTGGGGACTATGTGTGTCGCAGTGATAATAAAAAGACCCAAAGGAGGTCTGCAACGAAATAATTTTACTCAACCCTTTGCAAGTGAATCAGTGGAGGCAAAGATGCGTCTCATTTACTTGACAATTTATGCACCACATTGCAGAAATCACAATGAAAGTATATCTGAAAGGGTAGTCTTACACTGTTGTACCGTTGAATTACAAATAATGCTCATCTGTTATGTTCGGGTTAAAATTTCATCAACATCAAAAATATATGAATTTTCATGGGAGTTATGGCCGTTATACATAGAATATAATTTCCAAATTTCATAAAGATCCGTTCAGTACTTTTGACGTAGTTTTGGATAAGAAAACAAATGACTAATGTGTGTGCATGTGTTTGTGTGTGATGGGTGTATATATGTATAGATATCTGTATGCATGTATATATATGTATATATGTGTACATATTACATGTACATCTATCTATATATATATATATACATCTACACATGTGTATACATATACATGTATGCATATAGATCTATATCTATATATATATATATATGCATATACATGTACATATACATCTCTTTCTCTCTCTCTGAAAGTATCTGTAATTACAGTATCGAAATGTGATTGTTTCAGTTAGTGGAATAACGTGTACATATACATCTATATGTATACATATACATCTCTTTCTCTCTCTCTGAAAGTATCTGTCATTACAGTATCGAAATGTGATTGTTTCAGTTAGTAGAATAGTTTCATTTTTAAAGTGAAAGTATTTGACATGAGTGTTTTTGTTTCACTTTTGACACGTAATACTTAAATAGTGGAGGAGATATTATGTTGCTGTGGGCTCGAACTCTGCAAGAAGTTAAAATTTTTTTTGACTAAAACACAACTGGAACCCTAAGTAAGGCATCTGTAAAATTTGAATGAAATTGGTTGCATAGTTCTCGAGTTTTAGGGATTCACACAGACAGACAGACAGACACACATTCTCATTTTTATATATATAGATATCACTACCTCTATTCTCCCTCTCTTATTCTTCTTTCTTTCTGTTTTTCTCTCCCACACTTTCTTTAATTCTTCTCCCCTTTACCGTTCTCTTCCTCTCCTTCTCTCTCCTTCACTCTTCTTTCTCGACTCTCTCATTGCTCACACGTGATCAGCAGCTATCTTTCTTTCTTCTCCTTGCCTTACAAGAGACAACACGCATTTTTGCCTGTCTCCTGTCAGAGCTCGTTTCTCCAGCTTCATCTCAATATGGCTTATCAGCCCTTACCGTTTGTTTTTACTGTTTTCTTCTTACTCTCCTGTTTTTGTTACCACTTTAACCCTCCACAAATCCCAAATTTTATTTAATTTGCTTTGCTGGAATGACTTTTAATGAAGATGCGTCTTGTCCCAAGCATTTGAAACGTAGACTAGATAAAGCAAGGAACAACTGATGAAGGGATTGTTCTTTACGTTGCCTGTCTCATTTCTTTGTTTCTTTCCTGTTTGAAAAAAAGTTTGTTTTCCATGTTTTTGTTTTTCCTGTTCTCATCTTTCATGTTGTTCATGTTTTTTTGACATCCTGTACCCATATATGCATGTGTATATACATATATATGTAGGTAAGAACATATATATATATATGTATATATGCATATATATATATATATATATATATATATATATATATATATATATATATATATATATATATATTATTATATGACTGAACACCATGCATCCATTTCCAAGTAAGTTATATATATATACTAGCAGTATAACCCGACCTTGTCCGGGTGTGACTTATGCCATCTACGATAAGTCTTGCTAGCTGAAAATCAACTAAAAAAGAAAGCCTTACAACGAAAAACCCTTATGATGTAAATATGTTCATAATTCAAAAGACGATGAAATTAATAGGGAAAGTCTGAAGGCTGTTTTGCGTAAAATTATTAAGCATACGTAAATTTCATCCGTGTAATTGGCTATAGAAATGCTTGTGCAAAACAACTTTTTGCGCTGCCCTGATTATACATAGCAGGGTAATCCCTTTTAGCAGGAGCTAGGACGGCAATTTCTGATGAAGCAATTGCTGGCAATCTGTTGCTACACAGTTTTGCCAGAATTCTATCAAATTGGGCAGAAGATGTTGATGCACCATTTTGCATTATGTTCAAAATAGCTTCTGGAATGTGGTGCATTACTGCAGTCTGTTGCTGTCATTTTAAACCGGTTACTGTCTTTCCCCAGCAAACTCTCTTCTTTGGAGGCATAATCTATGTATATATTAAACAGAACAACAAAAGTTATAATAGATGGCAGTGTCGGTACTTTTCACATATGTGTAATTTTTTCAGATTAACACCCACACGATTACCCAACCCTAATCCTAAACCTAATCCTAACACTAACCCTAACACTAACCCTAAACATAACCCTGACCCTAAAAACCATAGCCGTAACATTAATCCTAAGTCCTAACCCTGACCCTAAAACCCTAACCCTAACCCTAACATCCTAGTGAAAATCGTGGTAAATTTACAAAACATTGACGAACATGAGTTATATTTTACTGAATGATTGTGTACTTGCACGTGTATGCTTTTGAGAGAGTGAGAGAGGAAGAGATAGAGAGGGGGAGAGAAAGGAATAGGGGTAGTTAAAAGTTTTCTTATGACTGCTTCTCTTCACTGCCTATTACTTCATTAGAAATCTAAGGATGCACATAAGCACATAATAGAGAAAAATGAAACAAATATGGACGACTTGCTCCGAAACACCACCGAGTGGGGAACACTTCTCAAAAATAACCTGCAGTTGTTTCCTTCAAAATTCCTACATGCTTGAAATGTACATACATCAAGGTACATTTGTACAAAATTTCATGAAAAAATATTCATTTTCCTGGAAGTTAAGAGGAATTTAAGTGGAATTTCCGAATATTGTACCCCACCCCCTTCCAAAACACTTTCACCGAAAATTTTTGTATATTTGGAATCTACATAATAAATAATATATGCATAGAAATTTTCATTAAAAAATATTCATTTTTACGAAAGTTATGACCTTCCAAAGTTGGGGGGTACAACTCTGTAGTTATGCCATCAATGTTTTGTAAATATACCACGATGTGAATGATTGTGTTTACTTGCACGTGTATACGTTTGAGAGAGCGAGAGAGGAAGAGGGGGAGAAATGAATAGAGATTGAGAGCAATGTGTATGTTGTTGTCACAGGTCATGTATGTGTGGTTGTGTGTGTTTTTACGTATCTATGTTATGAAAAATAGGTAAAGAATACTGAGATGAAAGTTTAATCTATGACGTTGTATGTATCACTTTCTCTCTCTCTCCCTCTCCTTCTTTTACTCTTACTCTCTATATTTTTATGTTGAGCGCGTGTGTAAGAATGGCGTTCCAGGTAGAAGGGATGAAATATAAAAGTTGCTAGAAACAACAGCCAAATCTCCCTTAAATCACACAAAGTAAACGGAATTTAAAAAATCTAATTACTGCACTGGAAAGTTCACATCGAGAAAATTCCATTGATGTAAAAAATTTTTACGAAAAAGTGGAAAATGTGGATTTCTATAAACTTTCAAAAAGGCTTCACACAGACACACAACTTCAGCTTTATATATTAAGATATATATATATATATACACACACACACAAACACACACAATGAGCTTCTTTTAGTTTCCCTCAATCAAATCCATTCACAAGGTTTTTGTCAGGCTGGAGTTACAGTAGAAGACACTTGCCCAAAGTGCCACACAATAGGAGAGAACCTGAAACCATGTGGTTGGGAAGCAAGCTTCTTACTATACAGTGCTGATTCACATCAGCACTTATCAATAATTAAAATTAGTTCGTTTATTTTATTATGCTTTTGAAATTCATTTTTCTTCACTAGCAAAGAAGTTGTGTTTTTCACAAAATTTGGATATTGTTTGAGTAATGCCAGACAAAACTACCGTAAAACTATACAACCAACTGCGATCCATTCAACAATCAAAGAAGTATGGAACATATTTCAGTCAAGCAAGATACAATAAGATACTAATCATTCAACTACCATCAAGCATGGAATATATTTGAGCTAGGCAAACTATATTAAGTCAATTTGTAATGCAATGATGTTTGAATCCTTGACTATATACAGATAGCATGCTTCATAGTTCACTTAAAATGATTGTATTTAAGAAAGAAACCTTACAAGTGTATCCTTTTTGGTTCCTACCAAGAATCTACAAGGGTTGTCAGCATTTTTGGCAGCATCTGTCATCCAGGTAACTGCTGTGTGTAGTGTAGATATGTTGGAAATATCAAAAGCAGTAATTAATACTGAAATGATAAAAACAAAGATATTTTTAAATGATTTGTATGTTTTGGTGGTTTCTTCTCCATTTTTAAACCCTACTCCCTTTTTTTACATAAGCATGAATAGAGTTAGTTCTAGAAATTTGGAAAAGCTGACAGCATTGTTGTTGTTGTTGCTGCTGTTGTTATTATTATTATTATTATTATTATTATGTTGTTGTTTTTTTTTTTTCTTCTTTCTTCAAATTTTCTTCCATTTCTCGCCGAGTGTTTTCCGTACACCTAGGGCAGAGAAACTCGTTGTATACATTCCCAGTTTACACACACAAATTCACAGGTAAAATATGTATTTAAAAAAAAAAAAAAATTCATGAATGGATGTTGTTTTCACAGCGATAATGCTCTTCTCAGTACATGAGTCATTCCAGTTAACACGATTTTTTGCACTTCCTGTAGGGATGGTAAGCCTGGTATCATTTTCAAATAGGTTTCAGTACCTTTTTTTATCATTCCTAGAGATCCTACAATCACTGGTAAGGTAGTCGCCTTGAGGTGCCACATTTTTTATTATTATTATTATTATTATTATTATTATTATTGAGTGAGAGAGCAGTGCATGCCATCAAAGTGACACTGGGGTAAAATATACGAAGCCCATAATACCCATCATGACTACCCATCTGATAAGGGTACACCAAGCACATGCATCACAACCATATGTGTGCAACATGGTGATCTCATATCAAGATAAACAGCACATGACCTTGAAGGTGGGGGCCCAGTTAGAATTTTCTTCAGGTCGAGTAGCCGATCCCGCTCAAAAGGTCCCTGAATAAGGTTTGTTTAAGGATGTTGAGCAAAACACCCATGTTTCCAAAGGTGAATTATTCAAACCCCAAAAAATTCCTCTCAACACATGGCTATGATGCTCCCCCACTACTTCTGCTCGTGATCAGAGATGCACATATCGTCAGCCACCAAGGGACATGCTCAACTGGTTAGGGTCAAACAACTGACAAACAAATCTGTGGTATTAAGCAGAATATTTGCTGTAGCCCATCTTTTTATACCAAGACAAAACAATGTACATGATAACACTTCCAATCAGTTAAGATCAGAAGCCATGAGAGCCACTGCCTGGTACTGCATTCAGGCTATTATTATTATTATTATTATTATTATTCACCATCATCATGGGTTAGACAGAGTTTACTGAGGTAAATTTCCAAAGACAGGACGTTCTTCCTATCACCAACCCTGACCTGTTTCCAAATAAGATAATAAATAATATTTCACTATGGCCAGACAGGTTCTCACAGAATATTGGAAATAAATGACACAGCTTATAAGACAGACAATCATTTATAACAATCACATGATGTCAAGACAAACAGACACACACTCACACTTATATATGTGTGTGTGTATATATATATTCTTTTATTTTTTTATTTGTTTCAGTCACTTGGCTGTGGCCATGCTGGAGCACCACCTTTAGTCAAACAAATCAACCCCAGGACTTATTTTTGTAAGCCTAGCACTTATTCTATTGGTTTCTTTTGCCAAACCACTAAGTTACAGGGACGTAAACACACTAACATCAGTTGTCAAGCAATGGTGGCGGGACAAACACAGATCAACACACAAATTTACACACACAAACACATACGCGCGCACACACACACACACACACACACATATGTGATGGGCTCTTTCAGTTTCCATCTACCAAATCCACTCACAAGGCTTTGGTCGGCCCAAGGCTATAGTAGAAGACACTTGCCCAAGGTGCCATGCAGTGTGACTCAACCCAGAACCATGCAGTTGGTAAGCAAGCTACTTACCACACAGCCACTCCTATATATATACACACACACATGAGGTGGGGGGCTGAGTCCCGGGCTTTAGGTCAAAGAAAATACAGGAGAATCAGTTAATTATGATTTTGTTCAACATATTCCCCTCTCTGATTCACACACTTATTGCAGCAGTCCTTCAGTTTTTCTAAGCTCTGTAAAAGAACTCAGAAGGTTGGGCCTCCAACCAGGCCTTTCATGATACCCTTAATTAAAGCCAGGAACTTTTCAGCAACTCCTCGTGTATATATATATATATATATATAAATTATAAATAAGGGCAAAAAGAAAAAAATTTTCTTTGCCAATATGCTGGCAGAAGTTAGCCTCGACAGAATTTGAACTCACAACATAAGGACAGACAAAGTGTCGGTAAGCATTTTGCCCAGCATGCTAACAATTCTGCCAGCTCACCATCTTAATAATAATATTAATAATAATAATAATAATAATAATAATAATAATAATAATAATAATAATAATAATAATAATAATAATAATAGTAGTAATCCTTTCTATTATAGACACAAAGCCTGAAATTTGAGGGGAAGGGACAAGTCCATTACATCAACCCCAGTGTTTCACTGGTACATAATTCATCGACCCTGAAAGGATGAAAGGCAAAGTCGACCTCAGCAGAATTTGAACTCAGAACATGAAGGTGGACAAAATACCACTAAGCATTTTGCCCAGCGTGCTAACAATTCTCCCAATTCGCCACCTTAGAAAGAAATACTGGCAGGCCTGAAATTTGTGGGGAGGGGTTTAGTCAATTACGTTAACCATAGTGCTCAACTGGTACTTACTTCCTCAAAGCAAAGTCAGCCTCAGCAGAATTTGAACTCAGGCTGTAAAGACATGAAATGAAGCTAAGCATATTGTCTGGGTCTTTTGACATGTCTTTACATATTGCATGACTTTTGTAAAGAATGGGCTTGTTTCAATGTCATTTGTTTCCACTTCATATGCCTGTTTAGGCTGTTTGTTGTTCGACAGAGTGGAAGGATATTACCCCAAATGGAAACAGGGTGGAGGAGGAGGAGCTTGGTGACAGGAAGGGCATTCAACCATAGAAAAATACTGCTGAAACTGGAATTGGAATACTGCTCTCTTCTGAACCATGCAACCATGAAAAAGTAGATGTTTTTATTTTTTTTTTTTTATTATTATTATTATTATTATTATTATTATTATAATAATAATAATAATAATAATAATAATAATAATAAAAAAACAAACAATACCTATTGTCATAGGTGCACTGGAAATGACAGCGAAACGGGCTGATTACTACCTAGCTCAGATACCAGGAAACCCCAAAATGGCTGAAGTTCAAAAGATAGTGCTCATGGGAACTGCCCATATCCTACGTAAAATACTGTCTGTGTGATCTCAAATTTTAAAACAAACACATAATTTTCTTATAGTTTCTTAAACATTCTCTAGAACAACAATATGTACAAATCCAAATATATGGTACCCTAGGCATAACATCTACATGAACTTCTAACTTGTTGTCTCTTGAGGTCTCTGGGTGAGACTTGGATCCAACTTGTACAAATGCAAAGCAAAAGTCAAACATAAAATAATAATAATAATAATAATAATATCTATTTTTTCATGGTTGTGTGACGTCTATTATTATTATTACAGACGTCACACAACCATGAAAAAGTAGATATTATTATTATTATTATTATTATAGATGTCGCACAGTATACAATATCAATGAGGTTGTTGATTGAAGATATTGTGTCTACCAGGGGTTTGTACTGTTGGACAAGTCATAACAAGGACCTCAGACAGACAGTACTTTACATAATATGTGTGTAGTTCCAAGTAATGCCAACTTTTGCAATACACCTGGATTGTTGGGTATTTCTAAAGTTTTCAGATGTTTTTTTCAGATTGGGTGGTATTGAACCCAATGCTCCAATAACAATAGGGATAAACTTTATGTTTGACTCTCGTAGCTGCCACATCTTAGCAATCTCAATTCTCAGCTCTCCATATTTATCAACCTTTTTTCTCTTTCTTTCATGATGATATGTTGATCTCCTGGCACTGCCACATCAATTATTAGGTGCTCTTGTTTGTCCCTCCTAAAGGTTACTATATCCGGCCTTCAGTGCTCTGATAACTTGTCTGTCTGTCTGGAAGTCAAAGTCCCAGAGGATTTTTGCCTTCCCTTTTTCATCCATTACCTTTTCCGGTGTATGTTGGTACCAAGCACCCAAAACCTCATATCTCCTCATTATTATTCATCATCATCATCATCATCGTTTAACGTCCGCTTTCCATGCTAGCATGGGTTGGACGATTTGACTGAGGACTGGTGAAACCGGATGGCAACACCAGGCTCCAGTCTGATTTGGCAGAGTTTCTACAGCTGGATGCCCTTCCTAACGCCAACCACTCAGAGAGTGTAGTGGGTGCTTTTACGTGTCACCCGCACGAAAACGGCCACGCTCGAAATGGTGTCTTTTATGTGCCACCCGCACAAGCCAGTCCAGGGGCACTGGCAACGATCTCGCTCGAAAATCCTACAGGAGCCAGTCAGGCGGTACTGGCAACGGCCACGCTCAAAATGGTGCATCTCATGTGCCACCCGCACAAGAACCAGTCCAGGGGCACTGGCAACGATCTTACTTGGCTTGCCGGGTCTTCTCACGCACAGCCCATTATTATTATTATTATTAAAGCAACAAGCTGACAGAATCATTAACATGTTAGGCAAATGCTCGGCAGCATTTCATCCATCCTCATGTTCTAAGTTCAAAATCTGCAGAGGTTGACTTTGCCTTTCATCCTTTTGGGGTCGATAAATTAAGTACCAGTTGTATACTGAGGTCGATGCAATTGACTATCCCCTCCCCCAAATTTCAGGCTTTATACTTACAATAGAAAGGATTATTATTATTATTATTATTAAGGCAGTGAGATGACAGAATCATTAGCATGCTGGGCAAAATGCTTAGGGGCATTTCATCTGTCCTGATGTTCTAAGTTCAAAATCTGCTGAGGTTGATTTTACCTTTCAGAGTTCATAAATTAAGTCCCAGTGAAACACTGGGGTCTATATAATTGACTAGTCCCCCACAACAAAATTTCAGGCCTTGTGCCTTTACTAGAAAGGAATAGAAAGAGCAGTGCGTGCCATCAAAGTGACACTGGGGTAAAATATACGAAGCCCATTATACCCATCATGACTACCCGTCTGATAAAGGTACACCAGGCACATGCATCACAACCATATGTGTGCAACATGGTGATCTCATATCAAGATAAACAGCGCATGACCTCGCAGATGGGGCCCAGTTAGAATTTTCTTCAGGTCGAATAGCCCATCCTACTCAAAAGGTCCCTGAATAAGGTTTGTTTAAGGATGTTGAGCAAAACACCTGTGTTTCCAAAGGTGAATTATTCAAACCCCAAAGAATTCCCCTCAACACATAGCTATGATGCTCCTCCACTACTTCTGCTCATGATCAGAGATGCACATATCATCAGTCACTAAGTGACATGCTCAACTGGTTAAGGCCAAGCAACTGACAAGCAGAGTTGTGGTATTGAGCAGAATATTTGCTGTAGCCCATCTTCATGATAACATTTCCAATCAGTTAAGATCAAAAGCCATGAGCCACTGTCTGGTACTGCATCAGGGCATTATTATTATTATTATTATTATTATTATTATTATTATTATTATTATTATTATTATGGCAGTGAACTGGTAGAAGCATTAGCACTCTGGACAAAACTTAGTGGCATTTCATCCATCCTCACGTTCTAAGTTCAAAATCCGCCAAAGTTGACTTTCAGAGACGATAAAATATGTACCAGTTGAGCACTGAGGTTGATGTAATCAATTTATCCCTTCTCTGGAATTTCTGGCCTTGTGCCAAAATTTGAAAGTGACAAGCTGGCAGAATTGTTAGCATGCCAGGCAAAATGCTTAGCAATATTTCATCCATCCTCATGTTCTAAGTTCAAATTCTGCTAAGGTTGACTTTGCCTTTCATCCTTTCAGGGTCGATAAAATAAGTACCAGCTGAGCACTGGGGTTGATGCAATCGACTTACCCCTCACCCAAATTTTGCTGGCCTTGTGCTGAAATTTGAAATCATTATCATTATTATTATTGATTGTGGTGGTGGTGAGTGTTTTTTTTTAAGTCGTTATTGTGGAGCCAATTTTTCTGGAACCATTTGTCAGCCAGATTGGTTCAGTTGTAAACCTTGCCCAACAATACAACCAAAAGACTGTTGTAAGATCTGGACTTACAACCATATAACCAGTAGATTAGAGCTGTAATCACATACGTGCAGTTGAAAGGAGAGGGTCTGATCCACCCTCTCCCTTCAACAAGTCTCTTAAACAACAAAACAAGCATTTTGAAACCATTTTTCCTTCTACAGAAGGGGTGAACTTTCTGGATCCCAATGAAAGTTTTCTCAGTTTTGCACAATACCCTACATCCCTTGCCTTCATTTACTTCTCCAGAATCTTTAACTATGTCTTTTTTTATCTTCTCATTCTTCATCATGCTTTCACATAAATTTCCATCATTCTTATCATCCAACCACTTTCATTAATCCTCAGCACATGATCCAGCTATTTCATCCAATTTCTCTTCCCAGCATCCATCACTGGCTCTATTTCCAACATGCTCTACAATTCATTGTCTTCCTCTCTCTAAACTATAGTCCACTCATCTATTGAATCTGTCCTGTGTCCCTTCTTTCCAGCCTTCTCTACTGCTCCATATTCATTACTCTTTTCTAACTCCTAAGAATCATAGCACTTTTTACACAGGTAGAACACCTTTTTGTTTGGTTTCTGTGACATCCTAACCTTATTAGCATGTCACTTACTTCCCAATACTTCTTTCATGCACATCTCACTTGTAGTCATGGTTGAAGGGTCTGATCCACCCTCTCCTTTCAACATGTCTCTTAAACAACAAAATGTTTTCAGACCTCGTAACTATCATATCTCAATGCAACTGATAGAATAACAAAACTTACAATTAGCTCCACGGTAATAAGAAGCAGCAATACACTTGAACCGTTCTTGACCAGCTGTGTCCCATCTAAAATAAATATATATGTAAATAAATAAACGGTCACAACAATCTATATATATATAAAATTGAGAAAGTATGTATGTGTGTGTGTGTGTGTGTGTGTGTGTGTGTGTGTGTGTGTGTGTGTGTCTGTGTCTGTGTGAATCCCTAAAACTCCAGAACTACACAACCAATTTCATTCAAATTTTACACATGCCTTACTTAGGGTCCCGGTTGTGTTTTAGTCAAAAAAAATTTTTTACTTCTTGCATTCTTCCAGCCCACAGCAACATCATATCTCCTCCACTATTTAAGTATTACGTGTCAAAAGTGAAACAAAAACACTCATGTCATTCGAACCGGAATCTCAAAAACATTGTCACCTTACATCTCATTCTCATTTAAGTACCATGACAGGCAAATAAAAATTACTTGTACTTAATAAAAGATATGGAATTATTTAATCCTTTAGCATCAGATTATTCTATCAAATATAAAACTTATTTATTCATATTGTTTTGAATTAATCATGTATTGTCTTGTAGGTTAACGATTTACAGTGTAGGATGAGAGGCTAGATTTGATCAGTTTGAACATAAAACAAGCAGAATATTCGGGGCCAGCTATGGTCAGTTTAAATGCTAAAGAGTTAAGATATTTTTAAATACTTAATTACGAAATTGGTTTATAATATAGAAACTGCTGAAGAACAAAACAAGATGGCATTTGAAGATTATATATTTTGAAAAGAGCAATGGTGATTCTGCCTTTCTTGAAGAAAAGAAAGAGAGGGGTAATACCAATGTATTACTGTTTTTCTGCAGGGTGCAGTACTTTTCAACTAAATCTCATCTACAGTGGGAATCATCATCATCATCATCATTTAATGTCTGTGTTCCATATTGACATAGGTTGGACAATTTGACAGGCGCTGGACAGCTTGGCAGTTGTCCAGACTACAATTGTCTGTCTTGGCATGGTTTCTATGGCTGGATGCCTTTCCTAATGCCAACCACTTTACAGAGTGTGCTCGGTGCTTTTTATGTGCCACCAGCATGGATGCAACACCAGCACAAGTGCATTTTATGTGGCATCAGCACCTGTAAAGAACAAGCCTGTATGTATGAATGACAGCGATTTTGCTTAGCTTGATGCATCATCTCAAGTACAGCAAATCACCACAACTCAGAAGGTAATGATGACTTAGGTGAGATTTGAACTCAGTTTATAAAGTAACATAACTATATAACACAAAGTATTTAATTAGCTACTCTACAAATTCTACCAACCACTGGCCTGTATTATTCTAACTGCAATTTATCTTTTGTACTGCCATACTGGCGACATCCATTACTGAGTTTGAAATATTGGTGATGTTAAATGTTTTACTTACAATTGAAGAGTAAAAGGTGCTGACAGGATGGAAAACTTTTCCACTTCAAAATCTACTCCAATGGTAGCTTTATAATCTCGGTCAAATATATTATGACAGAACCTGCAGGAAGAACAGAAACAAGTTATTGAAACACCTGTTTAGTGTTAATTTTTTTTTAAACAGAACAAAAGTTAATGTCATTCAGATAAAACAATTTTAGCCACTACCACCAGCACCAGGGGCGGAATGACAGTACACTGAAGAAAAGTTACCCAGAAAACTGTTTGGTTGTTATGTTCACAACAGTTAAACTATGGAGAATGACAGAATTAGAATTTAGTATCTTCCATAATAGAAACACCTGTAGCAAATATGAATGAATTCATAATCCATGAGAAAGCAGTACAACACTTTAATCACTCAACCATTTTATTTCCACAAAGAAACACAACATACAAAATGAATGGCATTTCCTGTATAATACTATGTAGGAAACTGGTGAGAATAAATGATAATTCCTGATTATTGTTGTTGTTGTTATTATTATTATTCATCGTTTAACGTCCACCTTCCATGCTAGCATTTATTATTATCATCTTTGGCAATTTGTGCCGCTGGACTGGCTCCTGTGCAGGTGGCACGTAAAATACACCATTTTGAGCATGGCCATTGCCAGTACCGTGTGACTGGCCCTCATGCCAGTAGCACGTAAAAGCAGCCACTACACTCTCAGAGTGGTTGGCATTAGGAAGGGCATCCAATTGTAGAAACTCTGCCAGATCAGATTGGAGCTTGGTGCAGTCATCCAGTTCACCAGTCTTCAGTCAAATTGTCCGACCCATGCTAGCATGGAAAGCGGACGTTAAACAAAGATGATGATGATGATGATCTTTATCATTATTATTACATCTGAAGTAATGACAAAAACAAATTTTTGTAATTTTTCTTTTTGTGTGCTGTAACTCGTCCTTCGATATTGTCCTCCGTATCTTGGGCCCTTGTGGCCAATAAAAGAAATCATTATTATTATTATTATTATTATTAAGGCAGTGAGCTGGCAAAATCTTGAGCACACTGGGTTAGAATAAAATAATAAGTCATTAGTATTGGTCAGTATTATTGTTTTGCTTTGCTCTTTCTTCTGAGATGACTTATTTAAAGGAGAAAAGACAGAACCCTTCAATCTTTTATAGGGTCTCCAACAATAGTAGAGGAAAGTTAGGAGGTTATTCTCAGACCAGATACTTGGCCAGAATGCTTGCAGCAGACTGGACACTGTTGAAGACCCCTAAGGGCCAGATGATGGTGTTAAACCAAGAGACTAATTATGTCTGCCACCCAACAACAGGATTTGTCCCACTGACAAGAGACCATCCATGATGATTCCATCCACCAAATTTCAATCACAAAGTATTGGTCAACTAGAAACTATGGTAAGAGACACTTGCCCAAGAGTGAGAGTGGGTCACAGAATCAACAGACTGTTTCACCTTTTAACATTTACACCAGCCACAGCCAGCCTAAATATTCTTCATGTTTTATGTTAAAACTGGCCAGATCCAGCATCTCACACTTTGAGCATACAATAACATTCTAAAAATAAACAGTCATACCATCAAAATCTCGAAGCTACAAGACAATGCATAATTAATTCAAAACGATGTGAATAAATAAGCATTACATTTGAAGGATTAATGCCAAAACTCAGAGACACTATCATCATCATCATCATCATCGTTTAACGTCCGCTTTCCATGCTAGCATGGGTTGGACGATTTGACTGAGGACTGGTGAACCAGATGGCTACACCAGGCTCCAATCTGATTTGGCAGAGTTTCTACAGCTGGATGCCCTTCCTAACGCCAACCACTCCGAGAGTGTAGTGGGTGCTTTTACGTGCCACCGGCACGAAGGCCAGTCAGGCGGTACTGGCAACAGCCACGCTCAAAATGGTGTATTTTACATGCCACCTGCACAGGAGCCAGTCCAGCGGCATTGGCAACGATCTCGCTCGAATGTCTTTACACGTGCCAGGAAGGCGACGCTGGGCACAGGTGCCATCACAATTTCGCTTTCGCTTGCCCCAACAGGTCTTCGCAAGCCGAGTTATGTGTCCAATGAAGGAGACGACATTGGCATGGGTGAAAAACAATAGTTCAGTTTACTGTTAACATATTTAATGAAGAGAGTATTAAGAAGCTAATTAGAAATAATTATGCAATGATGAAATAATTAAAATAATATTAGTTATTGATTAATATTGATTATTTTCCTTCTCTGCATAATCATTTCATATCAATTTTTTAATTGCTTCGTTCATTGAATAGGTTAACACTAACTTAAGTATTGTTTAAAGGCAATGATTGAGAGATAATTATCGTTGATGAGATATCTCAAGAAATCAGATCATAGTTCTAAATGTTGATTTTATGTTTTGTTTTTCAGTAGTTTTTTTTTTTTCATTTATTTATTGTTTGTTTTTTTCAATATTGACAAGAAATGGATTGATCTAAAAATCAAAAATACTTTGATGAAATCACCAACAACAAACTTGAAACCTTTCTATTTCATAATCCACTTCATATTATTATCTTTAGCCTTTCTTCTTCTTACATCAATCAATTCTAATTTAATAAGCAGAGGTTCTAGCTGCCACAGTTCCACATGCCATGGGAAAGATAATGAAAGCGACAAAGTTAAGTAGAATAAAAAAACTGTGATGTTATATAGAAGCACAAATTTCTCTAAGTATATGTTACCTCAAAAATAATTTATGCTGCGAGTGGCTGTGTGGTAAGTAGCTTGCTTACCAACCACATGGTTCCGGGTTCATTCGCACTGCGTGGCACCTTGGGCAAGTGTCTTCTACTATAGTCTCGGGCCAACCAAAGCCTTGTCAGTGGATTTGGTAGACGGAAACTGAAAGAAGCCCATCGTATATATGTGCATATATATATATATATATATATATATATATGTATGTCTGTGTATGTGTGTCTGTGTTTGTCCCCCCAACATCGCTTGACAACTGATGGTGGTGTGTTTACGTCCCCGTAACTTAGCGGTTCGGCAAAAGAGTCCGATAGAATAAGTACTAGGCATCCAAAGAATAAGTCCTGGGGTCGATTTGCTCGACTAAAGGCGGTGCTCCAGCATGGCCACAGTCAAATGACTGAAACAAGTAAAAGAGTAAAAGAGAACTTTAAAATACCTCAATCAATCAATGAATCAATCAATCAATTTGCCATATATAAGTATTTGAAATGAGATACATACAATGAGAGACACCTATAAACAAGCTGAATTGTCTAGCTTCAGTGAACTGTAACTAACTGGCACTCCATCAGGTATGACGATGAGGGTTCCAGTTGATTCAATCAATGGAACAGCCTGCTCATGAAATTAACGTGCAAGTGGCTGAACACTCAATAAACATGTGTACCCTTAACATAATTCTCAAGGAGATTCAGTGTGACACAGAGTGTGACAAGGCTGGCCCTTTGAAATACAAATACTACACATTTTTAACAAGCTGAGTGGACTAGAGCATTGTGAAATAAAGTGTCTTGCTCAAGGACACAACATGCTGCCAGCACTGAACACGTGACCTTACGATCATGAGCCGAATACCCCAACCACTCAACCACACACCTTCACAAACTGTAAAGATATTGCAACTAATGGGGCACCTACTACAAACACAGAGGGAACCAGACTAACTCTTTAACGATAGTTCAAGACTGCCCTAGTTCTCTGGTGCAAATTTCTTGCTTTAAAGTGATCTAAATTAAAGTATTTTCTATAAAAATTTCATGCTAAATAATGTTCCAAACGTTTGTTTAAAAATGAGTAAGTTATTTTACTATATTCTTCATTATCTTTTCCAAATCAACTGAAACAAAGAAGTCTATTTCAAGAAAAATATGGTAACAAAAGGGTTTAAATATGACTGTTATTGGAAAGTTAAAGAAGTAATTTTAAATTCTCAATCGCAGGATAATGCTAATAATATAGCCTGAACAGGATAAACTACCCCTATTTTGCAGAAAAAAGTGTAGGTGGTTAGCTGTGGACTCGAACTCACATCTCCGTGATTACGCGTCACGATGCTCTGAGGTTTGTTTACGTTTGTCGTAATTTGAATTTAACATATGATAGCGTCTCATAAAGCGAGATTTCTATACATCTTAAATTTGCAGAGGAATTTGTAGTAGGGGTGTTTAGCTCAATCGGTTGAACATCGTGACGCGTAATCACGGAGATGTGAGTTCTTAGTCCACAGCTAACCACCTACAGTTTTTTCTGCAAAATAGGGGTAGTTTATCCTGCGATTGAGAATTTAAAATCACTTGACCCTTTTCTGACCTCTTCTACTCCATCTAGAATAGAGATAAACAAGCTAAATCCTTTGCACTCACTGCCCTGCTTCATGGCTATATAAACAGGACACTCCAAGGAAACTTCCTCTTTCTCTTTCTAGTGACCAGTGGTCATTTGACATCTCATGGAGAATGATGCCTGGCTGATCAGCTACAACTTGGCAGAGGGAGAAATAACTTTACTGTCAGCCACTGTCAGGCAATGTCGCCCACATTATAACCCTACCATCTCTGCCTCTATACAATTACTGCTATGAAAAGGGTACATACAGATACAGGCCTAAATCCCTAACCTTGCATGTTTTATATGCTATTGCACTGGCCTACCCGTCGTGGTAAGGCAACAGAATGTAACGGCAAAAATAAATATTTTCTTATAAAAAATTATCTTCATCGTTCAATCTTATAACCGTTACAAGTCTGTCACAGGGTGCCCTATATGTAGCTGAATGAACTGGAGCAACATAAAATGATTATACTCAAGAACACAACACACCACCAGTCTGGGGATGGAAACTATGATCTTGCAATTATGAATACAACATTCCTAACCACTAAGCTACATGTCTTCATTATTACAGACACATACTACAAGTATATAACCTTGTCTATAAACAAGGTCATATAAGTATTAGTAAAGTACGTTTGCTACACAAGGTCACATAAATGGTGATAAAACATATAAACAGCAATAAAGTACAGTGTCCATAAATTACCTTTACAATTCAAAAATTCTGAGAAAAAAAAAACGAAAAATAAGGATAACTAAGCAGAGTTTATTGGCAAACAAACCTTTATTAGAAACATCAGAACACTTCCACATGAGCCCTATTGGTTGCATGCAAAACATATAGACGATAACAATACAATAAACTGTGGAAGTAGTAAAGATAATTTATGAACACCTTGTATATTACAGACTCACACTGAATCTATCTATGACCTTAAGCAAGGTCATAGACTGATTTATAAAAAAAATAAATAAAATACCAACCTACCTATTCACCATACTTGTTTTACCAATTGAAATATCTCCAACAATCACGGCTTTTGAGATGCGAAGACTTTCATTGGAAGAAGAAAAAATATGATATATTTGATAAAAATAAACATCAAGAAAATTGTTCGATTAATAAGAGACATTTCTAGGGATTACTATTATTATTGATTTTGTTTCATTAGACAGGACAGCAATTTTTGTACTGAAAGTGATGGTCTACATAACTAACTATAATATATTATTATATTGTAGATTTTATTTTTTATATCACATTTTGTGAACATAGGTGTTGTGGGTTATAGGTTTCTAACAGGCCAATCACTGCATCCTATGATGGTGAGAGTAACAGGAGACTAGCAGTGCAACTTGGGTGGAAGAAATATCACACAAGGCACTTTTGTCTGAAAGTACCAGCTTCACAGTTTTTTCATCAATAATTATAAATAAAAAAAGTATACAAATACATACATACACACACACACACACTATATATATATATATATATATATATATATATATATACACACACACACACAGATATATAGACATAGAAGTGTTCTGTGTAATAAGAAGCTTGCTTCTCAACCACATGATTCTCAATTCAGTCCCAGCAACTCAGCGCTGAATCTGTCTGAAAATAGGTCAGTTTCAAAACACTGATGTCCAGGATACAAAAGCAAAGAAACCAGTACATGACTGGTACTTATTTTACTGACCCAAAAGAATGAAAGGCAAAGTTGACTTTGGTCAACCAATCTGAACTGAGAATGCAAAAGCCACAAGAAATGCCACTAAGCATTTTGTCCAGCATGGTAACAATTCTGCCAGTTTGCTGCCTTGCACCTAACTCTTTCATTATTTTAAATAATTAATTGAACAAAGTGTATATCAAAAGATATACAGTAGTGACAAAAGAGTTAAACCAGTTAGATTATTTAGAGCAGGGGTTCACAACCATTTTTTTGTCTAGTGATCCCTTTGATTACTATTTTGTTCTGGCGGACCCCCAAGGTCATTCAATGTTTAAAAACTAGTTTTATAGAAACTTCTTTCAAAATTCCTATTTTGCTTTTCACACATTAACTTGTGTAGGTTGATTTACGTAAAATGTTAGAGAAAGAAACCTAGCTGTTTCTTGCAATACATACATCTAAAGCAAGATCATTTTTATCATTTACCCTTTCAATACTACTGTGGACCCAATTTACTGTTTTGCTGCATAGACCCTCCAAAACTCTTCTGTGGACCCTTAGGAGCCATATGGAACACAGTTGAGAACCCCTGATTTAGAATAAAACCTCAGAAAATTTAGATCAATTTACACGGAACAATTAGTTACCTAACACGACCAGTTTTGTTCTCCAAACAAGCATTCTTTACTTTGGGGTGAAAGTTCGTTTGATGGTATGGTGTACCATCAGGATGGAAAGCCTAGAAAAATACAAGAATAAAAAAAAAAACATTTTATAAGAGAAGAGAATCTGAACGACAGCTTTATCATTTCTTAATTGGTTATGAGATTACTAGCATCACAGTTACCAGAAGTATTCTTATCACCATGCACAACTACTATCAATACCCATATCATTACAGCTAACGACTGATATCTTCACTGTCATCATCATAACAGTCAGAAATATCTTCAACACACTTGTTGCCAATATTAACAGCAATAACAAGGTGGTGAGTTGGCAGAAATGCTTAGTCGTATTTCACTTGACTTTGCCTTTCATCCTTTCAGGGTCGATAAAGTAAGTACCAGTTGAGCACTGGGGTTGATCTAATTGACTTACCTCACTGCCCCAAAATCGCTGGTCTTGTGTCAAAATTACAAACCAATATTAACAGCAATATCATCATTATCATTATCAATGTCATACCACCAGCAATATCTATGGCATCATAGCAACTAGTGATAACTTCAACATCATAATGATCAATATTATTAGAGCTCATGATATTTTTATCTTCATATCAACCAGCAGCAGCAGCAGCAGAAACAGCAGCAACATTGTCACCAACGTCACCCTCATCGCAGCCACCAGGGATATCCTTAGCATCATAGCAACCAATATCTTCGTCATCAGAGCTTTTAGCAATATCCTCCTCAACACTTCTACTATTCTCTTTTACTTGTTTCAGTCATTTGACTGTGGCCATGCTGGAGCACCGCCTTTAGTCGAGCAAATCGACCCCAGGACTTATTCTTTGGAAGCCTAGTACTTATTCTATCGGTGTCTTTTGCCGAACCGCTAAGTTACGGGGACGTAAATACACCAGCATCGGTTGTCAAGCGATGTTGGGGGCACAAACACAGACACACAAACATATACACACACATACATATATATATGTATATATATATATATATATATATATATATATATATATATATATATATATATATATATACATATATACGACGGGTTTCTCTCAGTTTCCGTATACCAGATCCACTCACAAGGCTTTGGTCGGCCCGAGGTTATAGTAGAAGACACTTGCCCAACGTGTCACGCAGTGGGACTGAACCCAGAACCATGTTGTTGGTAAGCAAGCTGCTTACCACAACAGCCACTCCTGCGCCTATTACAAAATATGTCACTGCAACTTCTCCTATGTCCATACGTTTTCTGATAAACACAGAACCAAAGTAGTATAAGGTGAACATCAACTGTATTGACCAATATAAGGGATTCTGCAAAGGCTATGCACATGGTCTTTCTTTCCAAGACTAAGTAAAGTTGTAGAGGAATCAGAAATTGTGTCCAGTTGCATACAAATGTATAACAATCGTCTCACACATACAAGCATGCTATAATAATCATCTCACACATACAAACATGGTACAAGTATGGTATAACATCCATATCAAACATCCAAGCATAGTATAATAGTTATGGTATAACAATGATTTCACACATTTAAACACAGTACAACCATCTCACACATACAGGCATGATATAGCAACTGTCTCACACATACAATTAAACATAGAACAATGACCATCTCATCATTATCATCATCATCACTTAATGTCCGTTTTCCATGCTGGCATGGGTTGGACAGCTTGGCAAGAGCTGGTAAGGCTGGGGGCCATATCAGGTTCCATAGTCTGTTTTGGCTTGGTTTCTACAGCTGGAGGCCCTTCCTAATGCCAACCACTATATAGAGTGTATTGGGTGCCTTTTACATGGAACCATCACCAATGCTTTTTACATGGTACGAGCACCAATGCTTTTTATGAGGCACCAGCACCAGTGCTCTTTATGCAGCACCATCACCAGCGCTTTTTATGCGGCACCATCACTAGTACTTTTTATGTGACTCGCATCAGTGCTTTTTATGACACCATCACCAGTGCTTTTTACATGGCACCAGCACCAGTGCTTTTTATGTAGCACCAGCACCAGTGCTTTTATGTAACACCAGCACCAGTGCTTTTTATATAGCACTAGCAGAGGCACCAGGCGTTGCTCGGGAATGAAATTGTTGCTTATATACTTGAAGAAAAAAAAGGCAAAATATGCTGTATAGAAATTTGAGGACATTCTGTAGATGGACTCTCAGATGAATGATGGCTGGGCGCCTCTCATGAATGGGGAAAATTGAAGATGTGCCAAAAAGCCTCATTGGTACTTGGAAACTTTTACGAAAATTAAAATGGGGATTAAATGAAAAAAATGATTTACGTGAATATCCTCACAAGAGTAATTGAAATAAATGGCGATTGTGGAACCCCCCACGCACACACGTGCATGCGCATACACATGTGTGTCTTTGTAAATATGTTTGTATACATTTATGTATGTGTGTGTTTGTAAGAGACAGAGTGTGAGTGAGAGAGAGAGGTTTGTTGTCATGTATACGTACATGCATAAATATACATACATCTTTGGATGTATGCATATGACAACACAGCCCTTGACTCACTCACACTCTGTCTCTTACAAACACACACGCGCGCGCATACACACATGTGTCTTTGTAAATATGTTTGTATACATTTATGTATGTGTGTGTTTGTAAGAGACAGAGTGTGAGTGAGTCAAGGGGTATGTGTGTGCGTGTGTATGTGTGTGAGACAGAGTGAGAGAGCGGTGTGTATGTAGTATTTACTCTCTCTCTCTCTCTCTCTCTCTCATACACACGAACACACACACAAAATAGAGAGTGAAGCTTTTTGCTGTTGTTACGTCAATACCGGAAGTTGACATTGAGGAACCTTTTAAAGAAGTGAATCTTAAATATAAAGCAATATTATTTATTTTTAATTAAAAAAATCAAATGAAGAGCCTAACATTTATCCGAGGTTAAATTATTCATGCATCACAAGTATGGAAGCATTTGGTGAAGTCGATTTCACGTGAAAAGCGATTACACACACATTTCTGTTTTATATAAATTTAAAAAATCAAATGAAGAGCCTAACATTTATCCGAGGTCAAATTATTCATGCATCACAAGTATGGAAGCATTTGGTGAAGTCGATTTCATGTGAAAAGCGATTACACACACATCTCTGTTTTATATATAGTATAGAAGATAGATAAGGACCAGTGCTTTTTATGTGGCACCAGCATCAGTGCTTTTTTTATGTAGCACCACATATGTGTAAAAATGAAATAAATCTGTGAAAAACAAAAAGAAAATCAAAAAGTTAACTTACAGGTGGAAATTTGCTGATGACTCTGTCTTTTGCTGCATTCGGAGTGATCAAGATCCTAACGTTGTTGTGAGGCATGGTTATTCAACTACAGCAGGAACTGTTATCACTAGTATCACCTAAAATGTGAAACAATACTTTATTACAAAACTTTTATTATTATGGAGCTCGTGGCACGTAAATAGCACCATTTGAGCGTGATCGTTACCAACGTCGCCTTCCTGGCACTTGTGCTGGTGGCACGTGAAAAGACATTCGAGCGAGATCGTTGCCAGTGTCCCTGGACTGGCTCTTGTGCATGTGGCACATAAAATACACCATTTCGAGCGTGGCCGTTGCCAGTACCCGCCTGACTGGCCTTCGTGCCGGTGGCACGTAAAAGCACCCACTACACTCTCGGAGTGGTTGGCGTTAGGAAGGACATCCAGCTGTAGAAACTCTGCCAAATCAGATTGGAGCCTGGTGTAGCCATCTGGTTCACCAGTCCTCAGTCAAATCGTCCAACCCATGCTAGCATGGAAAGCGGACGTTAAACGATGATGATGATGATGAACAGCAGATAGCAGATTCAGTGGAATGTTGGACTCAGTGCCTTGTAGTATTTAGTAACAACGTTTTACATTCTGTATCCAACTCCTGCTGCTGTTGATTTTTTTTTTTTTTCTTCTGAGGTCAATAAAATAAAGGGCCAGTTAGATAGAAGTACAACATAACTGAT
Source organism: Octopus bimaculoides (assembly GCF_046866305.1). Classification (NCBI taxonomy): domain Eukaryota; kingdom Metazoa; phylum Mollusca; class Cephalopoda; order Octopoda; family Octopodidae; genus Octopus; species Octopus bimaculoides. The sequence goes on along the minus strand of NC_142933.1, from coordinate 42,908,332 downwards.
CAAGGAGTCCCTTCTCCAAATGTATAGCTTTGTACATCATCATCATTTAATGTCCATTTTCCATGCTGGGATGGGTTGGACAATTTGACACAATCTGATGAGCCACAAGGCAGTGTTGGGCTCCAATGTTGGCTTTGTCATGGTTTCTACAGCTGGATGCCCTTGCCAGTGCCAAAGACATCAGCACTTGTGAGGTCAACTAACTTGTGAAACAAAGAAAGGAAAAGAAAAGAGAAAGATCCGGCACCTGAGTGGGATTGTATTTGAGAGAAGAAGAGATGGCTTTATGCCAGGTGTAGGCAGCTAAAGTATAATAGAGGAATAAGTACTAGTGCCTTACTATAGAGGAGATACATGGCTATCCTACAATATATACAACTGAGAGAGAGTAGCTGGAAGCAAGATAAATGACAGAATACTAGAGAATATGCTCAAAGTACAAAAAAGAGAGTGTGAGGCAGAATACAGACACAAGATCAGCGGGAAGGAAAGGGTGGGTTATTTCATATGAGCATGAAAAGAAAATGACAGATGGTCTAGAGGAGGATGTAGTGAGTAATGAGCAAGGATAGAAGTGTGGTTGATGGTAAATATCAGAATGGAGAGAGAGATGAGAGACATAGAAGTAATTCAGGAAGGAGGAGGTGACGAGAGTTGGCAGAGGAAGAGTGGAGACCAAGCTGTCCATGGTTCACTACTTTAACGATACAAGGTGGTGAATCTAAAGTCGTTAGGGCATCAGCCTGAATGCCCCATAATACTTGTTCTGTCTCTCAGCATTCTGAGTTAAAATCGTACTAGGGTCAACTTTTATCTTTCATTTTTTTTTTTTGCGTGGGGGGGGGGGATAAAATAAGCACTAATCCAAGGTGCTGGATTAGTGGAAATGTAAGAATGTCAGACTGGATGTTTTGCAGTATTTGTCCAGGTTCTTTGCATTCTCAATTCAAATTCCACCTTGTCCTATTTGAGCAGTAAACTTAATTTGTCATCCAGTTTAACACTTGTCTCCCACCCATCCCCCTCACCACTTTGGGTGCCTTTAGTGACTCCACTCTGTTTACAAGCATTCAGACTAGGTTTCCAGTCTTCCAGCCATCCCCTCAGCACCTTTAGCGACTCCACTCTGACTAGGTTTCAGACTAGGCTTCCCTCCCTCCCATTAGACATGAAGGATCTGTAAAGGTTATTGAGTACTACCTTCATTCCTGACTAAATGAAAAAAAAAAAGATAGAAAGATGAAGAAATGAATTGAAGTCTTCTATTTCAAGATCATAGGTTAAGGGAGTTTTGATTACTATTTCTAGTAGATATAAATGACAGCCTTCTGCACAGTTTCCAAATACCGAATTCTATCACAAGGCATTGGTCAGCCCAAGGCTATAAGTAGAAGACATATTTGTTCATGGTGCCACACAGTGGAACTGAACCCAAAACCTCATGGTTGCAAAGCAAGCTTCTTAACCACACAACCATGCTTGTACCTTAGTGTTTGATTTTATTTGGCTAAACACAACAGTTAACTGACACTGAAGAGTTTTCAACTTTTCAACTACTACTATTACTGCTGCTGCTGCTTTATTAAGCAGTAAAACAGAGTAGTAGTAGTTTAGCCGCAAGTCAATCCTAGTTGAGCAGACCTACAATCAAAAGAGGTTACTGTAATGATCATCAGTCTTCTACCAACCATTCCATATCTAGGACCTAAGGATACATTATATAGTGTGTCCTTCCTTTTTCAAAATGGCTGAGAGTAATTTGAAAAAGATTGACTGTTATTTCTACCAGGTCAAGCAGCCATGTAAAGGTACTTTACATGGCTGTGACAAAGTAATTATTTTAAAATCATTTTGTTTGTACTAGCAGAGATTCCTACTTGTTACCTACCTAAACGACATAGTAATTATTTAAGGCTACATTATATAATATGTCATTCCTTTTCCAAAATGGTCATAATTTGAAAGAGAGTTGAGTGTTATTTCTAGCAGGTCAAGCAGCCTTGTAAATGTACCCGTGTTGGCTTGTGACAGATTAATTATTTTAAGACCATTGAAGTTTGTGCTAGCAGAGATTCCTGCCTGTTACCTAATTTAATGACATAGTAATTAATTAATTAAGTTAGGTGGTGTAACAGACAGGAAATTATACCAAGACAAACAACAATACATATTGTCTTCATATTATCAACGACCATGGAAAGCACATGATGTGTTTCTGGAAAACACAATGCTTGTCCAAAATCACCGAATGATAAAAGCTTTCACTCATGACACACCTGTTCACATGACTACAGTATTTCAACAGGTGTTAATGGTAGTGAAAGCATAATTAAAGTGGCGAGCTGGCAGAATTGGTAGCATAATAGGCAAAATGCTTAGTGACATTTCATCCATCGTTACATTCTGAGTTCAAATTTCACCGAGATCAGCTTTGCCCTTCATCCTTTCAGGGTTGATAAAATAAGTACCAGCTGAGCACTGGGGTCGATGTAATTGACTAACCTAACCTCCTCCAAAATTGATGGCCTTGTGCCCGAGACCTCTGGAGATATGCTGTGATTGAGAAAACCCAGCAAGGAAAGTGAGATCACACCCATAGCCTACACCAGTGTTGCATAATCAGCCCATTTAAAAGGTACCTTTGAATCGTCGGGTGACATTCTGTGCTCGAGGAGACCTATTGAGTCAAGTAAATCAAAATCAAATCAAATCACAATCAAATGGAAATTGTAGTTGTGGCCATTATCAGTGTTGGTGGCATGCAATAAACACCATTCATGCATGGGTCACTACCAGAACTGCTTAACCGGCTCTCTGTGCTGCTGCCACGTAAAAAACACCATCTGAACGTGGCTGATGCCAGCCTCCCCTCCCCCACCGTCTCGACTGGCTCCTGTGCCGGTGGCACATAAAAAGCACCTACTACATTCTCAGAGTGGTTAGCGTTAGGAAGGGCATCCAGCTGTAGAAACATTGCCAGATCAGATTGGAGCCTGGTGTAGCCCACTAGCTTGCCAGTCCCTAGTCAAACCGTCCAACCCATGCTAGCATTGGAAACTGACGCTAAACAAATGAACAAAGAGCAGTGAGCTGGCAGAATCATTAGCATGCCAGGTAAAATGCTTAGCAGCATTCCAGCTGTCTTTATGTTCTGAGTTCAAATTTCACCAAGGTCAACTTTGCATTTCATCCTTTCAGGGTTGATAAAATAAGTATCAGTTGAGCACTGGGATCAATGTAATTGACTTACCCACTCACCCAAAATTGCTGGCCTTGTGCCAGAATTTGAAACCAATATGTGATAGCATAATTGAAACACTCGTTGATAATGATAATCCTTGCTTTTGTTTAGGATAAAAAAAGGATTAAGCTCCTTCTCAAGTCATATTGACTCATAGGCCCAGTTTCCCCGGTTTCCTTGGCACATACATTTCCCCACATGACAACAATCTCCTACAAGATTACACATTTTTACGAGCTGAGTGGACTAGAACAATGTGAAATGAAGTGTTTTGCTCAAGAACACAATGCATCATTCGGTCCAGGAATCGAAACCACAATCTTACAATCATGAGTTCAACACCATTCTGCACAGTGGTTGGATAGAGACGAAGTGCCAAAACACAATGCAAAAAAAAAGCTAGTGGTGTCTGTTTGGTGGTCCAGTGCTGGCGTCATCTACTACAGCTTCATGAGACCTGGTAAGTCAATTACAGTAGATGTATACATCAACCAATTGGATGAAATGATGAGTGAACTTGCAATTAAACAACCAAGAATGGTCAATAGAGATAGGCCAATTCTCTTGCAAAACAATGCTTGACCACATGTTGCACAAAGAATGCTACTAAAGTTACAGGAACTGAACTTGGAAGTACTCTGTCATCCACCATATTCACCAGACTTTGCACCAACTGACTATCATCTTCTCCAGGCATTAGACAACTTTATGCAAGAAAAAAACTTCAAATCTGAAGAAGATGCAAAAACAGCATTTTGTGATTTCATAAATAAGCTACCGATAAAATGGCAAAATTGTGTTGATAATTTAGGTGCATACTTTGATTAACTACATTGCTTTTTGTTGAGATAAAGTAAAATAAACTTTCAGTTTAAAATTGGATATTTCATTCTTAATGACCTGATATTTCTAGCAGATTAAGCATTCACATAGAGACTCAATAAAAATAGTGACGTCAATGATGATGATGGCAGATACTTTTGCTATACATTTTAGAGAATATTTATTCATTCAATTTCTAAATTAAATATAGTAATTTTACTGCTAGTTGTACTTTCTATTGTTAAACTCTACCTTTCCCTCTCCCGTGCTCTCTCAAACAGAATTTTCAGATATGGAGTCTGTGTTATTGTAAGGAATATGATTAATCAAAGAAACTTACACAAGTATATTACTGGTATTTATGCCACTGATCATAAATGATAAAAGTCAGAGTCTTTCTGATCTAGCTACATTTGGTTCAATATAAGTAAACTACTCTTAAAATTGAACTTTTCTAATGTGGTGCTGTAGTATTGGGCAGCCTTTTTGAAAGTAGCTTCATCAGCAGATAGGTTGGAAACACACCTACTAATGCTATTGACTATTTCATTATTAACAGTGGTTGGTTAGAGCCTTGTCAATATAGGAGGTATCCTCATTTGATTTATGGTAGAATTTAAATTTATCTGTACTATGATCCATATTAATGTCTAGGAAATTAACTTCTTTAAGGTCAGCGTTAATTGTAGTTCTTAGGATCAATTGCCTAAATATTTTGCATAATTTTTCCCTTATCTTATCCATATCATGACCATTTTTGTTATGTACCACTCCAAGCCCTATATCAACTTCTTTTAGCTCTCTTTTGAGGACATCTAGGATGTAAAGGCCAACCAGATATGCTATCTCTTCACCATCATAGCTCCCTATAGCAAGAACAAATAACTCAACCTCAACTTTTTTCTCACCCAATAGGAATTATCATGAAAAAGTAATGACTTCCTTGCATTCATATAAGTTAACTTCCATGAGCTATATATTTATTTATCTCAAAATCCTGTACAATCTTGTGAAACTTCATGTATTCTCATCCAAATGGAGATGAGTACTAACATTCCCATAAAAAAAAGGTAAAGGTCACCTTCTCAAGTCATGCCAACTCATAAGGACCAGTTTCTTGGTTTCCATGGCATATAAATTCACCACCTGGATTGGACGCCAGTTCATTGCAGGATTACTCATTTTTGCCAGCTGAGTGGACTGGAGCAACATGAAATTAAGTGTTTTGCTCAAGAAAAATGTGCCACCTTGTCCCAGAAGCAAAACCACAATCTCACGATCATGAGTCTAACCTCATAACTACTAAGCTATGCACCTCCACTAACATTCCTATATGGTAAACTTGATAATTGTAAGAGAGTCCTTCTTACATGAAACCATTGGTAGCTTTATTAACCCACAAATAAAGAATATTTATCCATCAATGTGGTGTGGAGCATTCATTTTCACTTTTCAATAATAGTATATATAGATACATTGTACCAATGTGCCAGAAGGGAGGCTAGGCGACAGGTTTATTTAGCCAGAGGGGAAGCAGATAAGGAAAGATTTGCCAATGTTCTGCGCCGTGAGGACCAAAGACTTGAGGTATTTCGTGTTGCAAGACAGTGTAGGAGAGAGAATAGTGATGTTGTAGGAGAGAAATGTGTTCACATGGATGATGGTACGCTTGCATTAAATGAGGATGCAAAGAAAGAGGTCTGGAGATGCCACTACGATAGATTGCTTAATAAAGAGAATGAATGGGAGAAAGAGAGCCTGCCGTATGTCGACCCAATAGAGGGACCAGCTATCCGAGTTGATAGTATCAGGGTAGATAAAGCAATTAAGAGTATGAAGACCGGGAAAGCCCCCGGCCCATCAGGAATCACTGCAGAGATGCTCAAAATATCTGGCAGTGTTGGCTATAGCCTAGTCACCCGTATTACGAACCAGGTGATACACGAAGGAGTCATACCCAATGACTGGTGTAGCAGCATCATAGTCAACTGCTACAAAGGTAAAGGTGACGCTTTAGATACAAATAATTACAGAGGCATCAAGCTGTTAGATCAGGTTATGAAAGTTACAGAGAGGGTCATAGCCCAACTAATTAGGGAGCGAATCAATTTAGATGAGATGCAGTTTGGGTTCGTGCCAGGTAAAAGCACTACTGATGCCTTATTTCTAGTGAGACAGTTGCAGGAGAAATACCTAGCTAAGGATAAACCTCTGTACCTGGCTTTCGTTGACATGGAGAAAGCCTTTGACAGGGTCCCCCGATCCCTTATCTGGTGGTCAATGAGGAAACTTGGGATAGAAGAATGGTTAGTGAGAGCTGTGCGAGCCATGTACAGAGATGCTGCCGGTAAGGTGAGGGTTGGAAATGAGTACAGCAATGAATTCCGGGTAGAGGTAGGGGTCCACCAAGGTTCCGTCCTCAGCCCCCTCTTATTTATCATAGTCCTCCAGGCAATCACAGAGGAGTTCAAGACAGGTTGCCCCTGGGAGCTCCTCTATACTGATGACCTTGCCCTAATTGCGGAGTCACTATCAGAACTAGAGGAGAAGTTTCAGGTGTGGAAGCAAGGTCTAGAATTGAAGGGCCTTAGAGTCAACCTAGCTAAAACCAAAATCCTAATAAGTAGGAAGGTAGATAAAACACAAACCCCTTCAGGTAGATGGCCCTGCTCAGTATGTAGAAAAGGAGTAGGTAGTAACTCTATAAGATGTACCCGGTGCAAGCTATGGACACATAAGAGGTGCAGCAACATCAAAGGCAGGTTAACTAGCAAGTTAGTTTTTGTTTGTGGCAGATGTTCAGGTGCAATAAAGACTGTAAACAAACAGGAAACAACTTCTATCTCATTCCAGGGTGAAAAACTAGAGGTAGTCGATAGCTTCCGCTATCTGGGTGACCAAGTTAGTAGTGGGGGTGGGTGCACTGAAAGTGTAGCTGCTAGAATAAGAATAGCCTGGGCAAAGTTTAGAGAGCTCTTACCCCTGCTGGCGACAAAGGGACTCTCACTCAGAGTAAAAGGCAGACTGTATGACGCATGCGTACGAACAACCATGCTACATGGCAGTGAAACATGGGCTGTAACTGCTGAGGACATACGTAAGCTCGCAAGGAATGAAGCCAGTATGCTCCGTTGGATGTGTAATGTCAATGTGAATACCCGTCAGAGTGTAAGTATCTTGAGAGAAAAGCTGAACATTAGAAGCATCAGTTGTGGCGTGCAAGAGAGACGATTGCGCTGGTATGGACATGTGGTGAGAATGGAGGAGGATAGCTGCGTGAAAAAGTGCCACACCCTAACAGTTGAGGGAACCCGTGGAAGAGGTAGGCCCAGGAAGACCTGGGCTGAGGTGGTGAGGCAAGACCTTCGTACATTGGGCCTCACCGAGGCGATGACTACTGACCGAGACCTTTGGAAATGTGCTGTGCGTGAGAAGACCCGGCAAGCCAAGTAAGATCGTTGCCAGTGCCCCTGGACTGGTTCTTGTGCGGGTGGCACATGAGATGCACCATTTTGAGTGTGACCGTTGCCAGTACCGCCTGACTGGCTCCTGTAAGATTTTCAAGCGAGATCGTTGCCAGTGCCTCTGGACTGGCTTGTGCGGGTGGCACATAAAAGACACCATTTCGAGCGGGTGACACGTAAAAGCACCCACTACACTCTCTGAGTGGTTGGCGTTAGGAAGGGCATCCAGCTGTAGAAACTCTGCCAAATCAGACTGGAGGCTGGTGTTGCCATCCGGTTTCACCAGTCCTCAGTCAAATCGTCCAACCCATGCTAGCATGGAAAGCGGACGTTAAACGATGATGATGATGATGATGATGATGATACATATACACACATGATGAGCTTTTTTCAGTTTCTGTCAACCAAATCCACTCACAGGATATTGGTTAGTCCAAGTTATAGTGGAAGATACTTGCCTAAGATGTCACACAGTGGAATTGAACCCAAAATCACATGATTAGAAAGTTAGCTTCTTAAACACACAATCATGCCTGTTCTTATAGTTGCATTAATCCACTGCCCAGAATTGAGACTTCTTCATTAACAGTGAAAGGATAAAAACAAGATTGGATTCAGTGTGATTTAAACTCATCAGATAGTTAGAACAATAACTGCAAAGCATTTTGTCCAATGTTCTAATGAAAGAGAAATAGAAGAAACGAAGGAGGAAGTACAACAGAGAGTAAGAGAGAGATGGGAAAAGACTAAGAAAATGAAAAGAAAAGAGAAGGGAATGTAAGAAAGAAACGGGAGACCGAAAGAAGGAGGAGAAATAGGAAGAAATGGAAGAGACAGGATAAAACTAAACACTATAAAGTAATGCCCATCTCTACTATTTTCCTTCTGTTATATGGCCCATTCTAGGCCCCTAAGTCTTGCAAGTCACAAGATTGCCCTCATTCATGTTGGTGTTATGAAAAATGTACCCAGTGCACTCTTTAAAGTGGTTGGCATTAGGAAGGGCATCCAGCTGTAGAAACCACGCCAAAACAGACAGTGGAACTTGATGTGAGCCTCTGACTAATCAGATTCTGCCAAACCATGGAATCCATGCCAGCTTGAAAGCCAAATGTTACATTAAGATGATGATGACAATGACAAGGAGGAGGAGGAGGAGATTACAAAGCATCTACTTTAGTGGTCCATTATCCTTGCCAGTTTACTACATTCAATTTTGTCATTATATTACTGATACTGAGAAGGTTGAACAATGATCCTGGAGCCAAACAACAATAACAACTTTTACTCACATGAATCCACCTCTGGCTGATGTTTCTGACATATTTACACCATCCTTAATTTCCAAATTTAAACTTCAGCCCTTGCCATAAGCAAAGCTACCACTTGGCCCGAAACCTTGTTCTACATCTATGTATGTATGCCACACATCCATTTCCAAGTATATATATATATATATATATATATATATATATATATATATATATATATATATATATGAGTCGCTTTAACAGCATATACTCTGTCATAAAGATACATACCTCAGAGATTTGTGATGGCAAAAGAAATAACTGAAACTAGGACACATGATCAACAATGAAACATATAATTTAACTTGTGACAGTTTGATAGAGTAAACTTTAAAATAACGATGGTCTGGTCAACCATTATTATTATCATTATCATTATTATTATTATTAAGCTAATGGCTATGGTGCTGTCAGAGCCAGTTGATGAAACTACTACAATTGCCTGAGGTAATGTCACTTATTAGAGAGTATTCTGACATGTAAACTTGCTGAATTCAGGTGAGGATTTGGATGAAGTAATGAGGAATATACATACACCTTATTGCTATAATTCTACTAACTTTATATTTCCTAATACTGATAAGTAACAGGTAAAAGACAAATGTCTAGAGGGTTTGTTTTTTTTCACTTAACCTAATGTCTAGATCAGTGGTCCTCAACTGGGGTCCACATAACAAAATAGTAAATTGGAGAACCACAATAGTATTTTAAGGACCCCTTGAAAAAAATTTGCTTTAGATGTATGTATTGGTATGTATTGCAAGAAACAACTATGTTTTTTTCTCCAACATTATACATAGTTCAATATTTTACATAGTTTCACCCTTTCGTAAATGTAAGGGTGAAAAACAAAATAGGAATTTTGAAAGCATAATCTATAAAACTAGTTTTTAAACATCAAATGGCTATGGGGGTTCACCAGAATAAAATAGTAATCAAAGGGGTCCATAGATAAAAAAAAAAAATGGTTGAGTACCCCTGGTTTAGATCAATCTTGAGCAAACTGCAACCCATAGGATTGGCAGGATTTGAACTCAGAAGGTAAAGAACCAGGAAAAATTCCATGAAGCATTTTTACCAATGTGGCACGTAAAATACACCATTTCAAGCGTGGCCGTTGCCAGTACCGCCTGACTGGCGATCGTGCCAGTGGCACGTAAAAGCACCCACTACACTCTCGGAGTGGTTGGTGTTAGGAAGGGCATCCAGCTGTAGAAACTTTGCCAAATCAGATTGGAGCCTGGTGTAGCCATCTGGTTCACCAGTCCTCAGTCAAATCGTCCAACCCATGCTAGCATGGAAAGCGGATGTTAAACGATGATGATGATGATGATGACTCTAAACAATCCTACAAGCTGATCACCTTAAATGGTTTCTATTTAAGCATTAAGCTAGCAATTTTGAAGGGCAGAGATTAGTTGGTTACACTGACCTGGTACTTAACTGATTTACCTTGAAAAAGTGAAAGGTAAAATTGACCCTTTGCCTTTGATCTCAGAATTTAAAGTGATGGAACAAAAGTTGTAAAGTTTTTTTGTTTTTTTTCTGGTGCTCTAATAAATCAACCAGCTGATCGAAAATGGTTTCTGATTTTGGCTCAAGGTCAGCAATTTTTAGGGCAATGCGGGTGGGGTAAGTTCATTACATCAACCCCAGTACTGAACTGGTACTTTTATTATACTGACTCTGTTCAGATGAAAGACAACTTCAGCTTCAGTGAATTTTTTAATTCAGAATGTAAAGAACCAGAAGAAATACTACAAGATATTTTTTCCAACATACTAAGAACTCTGTCAGCTCACCAATTACTATTACTACTACTATTACTACTACTACTACTACTACTACTACTACTACTACTACTACTACTACTGCTACTACTACAAAATACCTTTGTACTAAAGGCACAAGGTCTGAAATTTTGGGGTAGGGAGTAGTCTAATACATCAACCCCAATGTTTCACTGGAACTTAATTTATCAACCCTGAAACGATGGAAAGCAAAGTCAACCTTGGCAAAATTTGAACTCAGAATGTAAAGACGGATGAAATGCCATTAGGATTTTTGCCCAGCGTACTCATCCTTCTCCTAGCTCGCCACCTTAATAATAACAAGAGCACTCAGAGGGTGCAAACCTCCACCAAGGCAACACCAATGTCCTCTCAACAATCAGCCAGAGATGACTTTTAAAATGAGAATATCTGAAATAAACTCAACTGCTCTCACAAACAAGACTACTAAAAATGAACCTGACTACTCTCAAAAATTAAGTAAAAAATACAGGAAAAATAATCCAGAATCTTTGACCGGTACCAGATCGATCTCAAAATCTAATCAGTTCATGCCAGTCATGAGGCCAAATATCACTGAAAGTTTCATCCGAATACATCCAGCAGTTCTTGAGATATTTTGTCCACGGACAAACAAACAAACACGACTGCTAACAATACTTCCGCCTTCGCTGAGGCAGAGATAATAATAATGGTTTCGAATTTTAGCACAAGGCCAGAAATTTCGGGGAAGTGGCTAAGTCAATTACATTGACCCCAGTAATCAACTGGTACTTATTAGCTATTATTCGGGACAGCCAGGATACTTAGGAGGGTTCTTGGCATCTAAGGTTGCTTGTTCTAGCCCAATGTTAGGAATTTTTCTTTTCCAACAGTCTAATCTGTTGAGTGTATATGAATAATAATGGTTTCAAATTTTGTCACAAGGCCAACAATTTCAGGGGGCGACCAATTGGTACTTATTTTATCGACCCTGAAAGGATAAAAGGCAAAGTCAACCTTGGTGGAATTTGAACTCAGAACATAAGGATGAACAAAATGTCGCTAAGTATTTTGCCTGACATGCTAAGAGTTCTACCTGCCACCAGGGTGAAGGATGAGGAGAGCAACATAAAGTGTGGGGGTTTACATACAAAGAAATGATACAAAAAAGTCTAATAATAATAATGATAATTTCTGATGTAGGCACAAGGCCAGGAATTTTGAGGACAAGAGGGGTCAGTCAATGCCACCAGCACTTCACTGGTACTTTATGTTATTGATCCTATAAAGGATGAACTGCAACATTAACCTCAGCAGGATTTGAACCAGAATGCAATGAGTTTGAACAAATGTTGCTAAGCATTTCATCCAACTCTCTAACAATTCAGCAAGCTTGCCCCCTTTTAATAGTTTCTGATTTAGGCACAAGGCCAGTTGATTTTAGGAAAGACTCCTCCACCCCACCCCCAGTACTTGACAAGTACGTTATTTCATCTACCCTAAAATGATAAATTACAACTGATTTTGGCAGGAACTGAACCCAAAAAAGCCAGAAGAAACACTACAAGATATCGTACAATTCTGCCAACTTTCCACTTTCATAATGATTTCTGATTAAGGCTCAAGGCCAACAATTTGAGGGGAAGGGGATAAGCTGAGACTATCAACCCCAGTATTTAACTGGTACTTCAGATGAGATGACAAAGGAACAAGATACCTGGCGCCTTGTTGTACTCAAGAAGACCCGTCCTCCACAGCAGAAGTGTTAAAGCTGCATCCCCTGGTGAAGAGGATTGACCTGCAAGAGTCCTGTGCCAGTGCCACATAAAAAGCACTCGTGCCAGTGGCACGTAAAAGAGCTCATGTTGGTGACATGTAAAAGCACTCATGCCAGTAGCATGTTAAAAGCACCCTGCACACTGTAAAGTGGTTGGCATTTGGAAGGGCATCCACCCATAGAAACCAAGCCAAATCAGACAAGAACTTGGTGCAGCTCCCCAGCTTGCCAGCTCTGGTTAAACCATCTAACCCATGCCAGCATGGAAAACGGCCTTTAAAGGATGATGATGATGATGATGAAAAGGATGAAAGGCTAAGCAGACTTTGATCTCAGAAAAGGGTCAAAAGAAATACCACAGGGCAGACATTTGTAATTAATAAGTATTTCCTAATCATAAAAGATTTCAGTAATAAACTATGTCACACGTCTTTATAAATGTGAAAATTATTTGAGGGAGGAATTTAAGATAGGCGGAGAAGGAAATTAAACATGGACAGAAATAGATGGTGATGTAGACGGGGAAGAGAGGAACGTGATGGACATTTGAGGTGAAAGAGAAATAGAAGAAACGAAGGAGGAAGTACAACAGAGAGTAAGAGAGAGATGGGAAAAGACTAAGAAAATGAAAAGAAAAGAGAAGGGAATGTAAGAAAGAAACGGGAGACCGAAAGAAGGAAGAGAAATAGGAAGAAATGGAAGAGACAGGGTGGATGTGAAGAAGACGAGGAAAATAAGACACACGACATGTGACAGGAGAGATAGAGAGAATACTAAGGACAAAAATGTTTAGGAGGGGAAGCTAGACACCTATTATGAAGGAATAGATAGTAAAAGGTGACTGAAACGATGGAGAAAGCCGTGGGAGGGAGATGTGCAAACAAGTTGCTTTGATATCCATTCCTTGCAATTTTCGGCAATAAATTTGAAAATTATAGGGGTAATGTTAGATGTCCAAATGAGTAATACAACCCCTCCTGATAGGAAAACTAGGAAGTAGAGGTCAAAAGGCGCACATCAGAGACGCGAATAGAATTATAATAGAAGAAAAGTGTTGCTAATCAAACTACGTAAAAAAAATATTACAACTAGAAAGTTATATAAATGTAAAAACTGAATTCAGTCAGTTTTAACGTGTTTAAAAGCAAAACCCCATTCTTTTAATCTTTTCTTTTGTTGGTGGTTTCAGTCATAGGACTACTGCCATGCTGGTGCACAACCTTAATTTATTTTCATTCAAATTGGATGTTGCCTTGTGGCTGGAAGCTGGTCTGTGATTGAGATTGCAACAGCTGATCTTCCTTGAGTGTATCTTTGAATGAATGACTGGTCCGGTATCGTCGTTAGGAGTTTATGCTTTTTTTTTTTTTTAATGCTTAAGGTAAGCAGCTGAACAACTGAGGACGTCTAAATATCAGACTGATACAATAGAGTATTTTTACTCGAAATTTCAAAGGTGACATATTTGGAAACTGACAGTATGTACCAGTTTGTGCATTAAGATTCTATATAAGGCCGAAGTTTGGAACAAGCCTCTCCAGGATTTTCCATATGTATATGATTATCTCTCTCTCTTTGACTTTCAAATGTGTTTGTGTCTACATATTAAACTTTTCTACTTCTTGAAAGTTTCCGATAATTTTCAAGAAAACCGCAGTGTCGTTGAAAAACACCATAAAATGTGTCATTGAAGTAAGTTCTACATCGTGCACTGGACAGAATAGGGATGCTAGCATTGGGGGGTTAAGATGTGCGGGTAGACAGTGCTGCATTATTTATTTGTAAACCTGTCCCAACACAGCATCACGACAACGATGATGATGATTATGGTAGCCGTGATGGTAGTGATGACGGGGGAGTGGATGATGAATACAGCGACTTTGAGTATAATTAGATATAAACAATATCATTTTTCTGAAAGTATTTTTTTTTAATTGATCAGAAACAAATTCCAAAATAAATTTCTTCAAACTGAAAGGACCACCCGCAAAAAAATGTCAAATCACTTTATCTTAAGTAATTTTAAGAACAAATCTTTAGACAGGATGCACAAATTTAGGAGGTGGGTTACTGATGATAAAGTTCTTAGTCTTGTATTATAATTCCATTCACCTCTAAGATGCTTTACAGAAATAATTAAATCGATTCCAGTACTTGACTGGACCTTAATTTTACTTAGGCCTTAGGCCCTCAACTACTTAAGTTGTAGGGATGTCATCGTAATATAAGGCGTGCCTTGAGTATTTTTTTTTTTTAATTTGCCGAGACCTCTCCCTCTCCAGATGCGACCATAGCCGTTTTCTTTCAGAGAGAGAGAGAGAATGGACGGTACCATATTTAACCACCCTGAATGATGAAATGTATTTTATCAACCCCCAGGGGAATGAGTTTATGATGACAATGACAACAACGACAGCGATGATGGTGGTGGTGGTGAGGATGAGGATGATGACCACCACCACCACGGCGGCGGTGAATGATGATTATGGTAAAAACGACGATAATGAACGATATTTCATAATGGACAAGAAAATTACCAGTAAGTACTATAAAAGAAACGAGATGTCCAACCAGCCACTTCTGCAAATATCCGGGTAAGATCCTGTAATCCAAGAATGTAAAGTTGATGATGGTTAGAAACGAGATGGGCATCATCACAACAAATAATTAATAGAGTTAAAATCAAATTAAATCATTGAATCTAGAGTGAAAATGAGAGATAAAATTAAACTTACAATAGGGTAGACAGCGTAGATTCCAATTGAAAACTTACTTGTAATTTAAACTTGTTAACTTCTTTCTACAGTGCTAACAGATTCCACCCGACTGTGATGTGTGTATCGCTTCGCAACGAGCTGACCTGAATTTTCTCTACGACCCCTGACCTTTGACACGGAAGCGGAAATATTTCTCATGACACGGTACTCCGTGTTCTTTTACGTGTCAACCCCATTTCCTTTACTCTGTCTCTTACACCAAGATGGCTCCCAAGAAGAAGGTTTCATCTAGCAAAGGAGGAAAATCCTCCTCCAAAGGTTAGTTTTACCTTTTATTTCCACACCGATTTCTTTCTTATTTTCTTCTAAACCTTCTCAACTAGGAGTCTTGTTATTGTATGTATGTCTAAATCACCCATTATGTTAGTTAAATACCTTATTAATAAGCACCATGCTGCGGTTTTAAACCACATGGTCGGACAAGCTTACTTCTTTACTTAAAAGCTAAAACTGCCGCTCTAAACCAAGTATATTAAATTTTGCACTATAAATATCTGCTGTGTACAGCAACTTAATTGTTTAAAACGATTAGCTAGATTCTTTTAAATAATATGATCTAAATTAAATGTGAGGGGGACTTTGCTAAAGCAGAAAGCTTGTTTATTGTAATAACATGATACAATAATGAAATGGTGAGAATTGGTGATATTTTTGTGCGTTTCTAAAAATTCATATTCCTAGGGATATATTAACGTAATCCTTTAATTTGTTGTTTTCGGTGGTAAATTTTCAATGTATTTCTAATTAGCTTTTTTATTCTTTAATAATTCAACTATTTCAATATATGAGTTTTTGGTGGAGGTAAAGAATACGTACACCACCCGTTTTCGGCGTAACAAAAACCCTAAATACTGGATGTACATATTCTTTACTTTGTCCGAATTTTTTTCTCCTTACCGTTTTAATATGAACGAGTTTAATTAATAAATCCCTTGTTTTAAGGTTGGTAAGTTGATAGATTTGTAACTTCTTAAGTACTGGAGTTTCTGGTGTTCAAAAAGGTTAAATTTTAAAGATCATGCTCTTATTTACATTAATTGTCAACTCTTGTTTAATTTATTGGTC
This sequence comes from Octopus bimaculoides, assembly GCF_046866305.1. Taxonomy (NCBI): domain Eukaryota; kingdom Metazoa; phylum Mollusca; class Cephalopoda; order Octopoda; family Octopodidae; genus Octopus; species Octopus bimaculoides. Next base: position 42,892,104 of record NC_142933.1, on the reverse strand, counting down.
AACGACCATGCAGGAGCACTTATCTGTTACTCGCTTTGACGTGTGGGGCGGGGGGGCATAATACAGATATTTAATTGTATCGCTAGTCTGATCGAAATAATTTTAGTTGGACGTAAATTTTTTACACGTGGCATATTTATTTAATTCATCGTTAATAATATGTAGCTTTTGTTTCCCTGGCGTCAGGCGGGTGATCAAGTTCGATGCTACACTGGGTCTAACATCGTTTCTAAAGTATAATTGTGATTCTTCGAATTGTGTTGAGTTGGTATCTCATACTACGTTATCCGACTTGACGTTCCGGTTCGTTTTTACGCATGCGTTGAAAATATGCAAATAAAGTGAATGTTTGGCGCCAGGGAAATCCCGATCTTTACCCCGTATAAATCGTTCCTGGCAAAAGAGAAACAAGACTAATTGGACGATGCGAACACCATTTGATTCATCGACTCCTGACCACTTAACTGTATTCACTTTCACAAGATTCTTTTCGTTTATGTGTATATACATGGCTGATTTTTTTTAGAAGGGTAGTTTTGGAATAGCTATTCTTGGAGCCCTCAGCCTTCGTGGGAAGGGTAGATCGTAGATATTTTTTTTTTTCCATACAGGTGTTTCGATTCTGAAAAAAATTCTTATAAGTTCTTTTATTATACATTCTTACTCGTCATTTCTGTATCCCATTTCTTTTCCCCTACGGTGCTCCCCATTCAGCTGCTTGGCTCTCCCGGGACTCTACATTGATAAAGGCCTTCAAATGTCATTTTACAACATCCTTGTATTGAGCCGAGGTCGACCGATGGCTCTTCTTCCAGATGCCAGCTCCCCATAGAAAATGTCACGAGAGATGCGGTGAACGTTCCCTAGCCAGCGCAGTGTGCGTTGTCGAAGCAGGGTGAATATGCTGGGAAGGCCTGCTTGATTCAGGACTGAGCGCAGTAACTCCAACAGAACTGAGATCGTATACACATGTGACCTATGTGACGGAGACTATCACTCTGTTTAGCTACAGAGACGTTGCTCCAGCGGAGCTGAAAAGGATACTACCCATGGTCAGCTCTGACCGAAAGAGGTCCTGATAGGTATGGGGATTCGAGTGAGCTATCCCAAAGCTTTCACTTGCAGTCATAGTAACCCGTAAATTTGTATAATAGAGGAGTTTAAAACAGTTATATTTTTGTTTTGCAGCTACCAAAAAACCAGAAAAGAAAAGAGAACCACGCGTCCGTAGACGGCCTACCGCTATTAGCAAAGCCAGGTCAAAGGCTGTGAAGGCAAAGAAGGCCGTCTTGAAAGGTATTCAAGCAAAGAAAGCTATTGTTAAGGGACTTCAAGCAAAGAGAGCGGTCTTGAAAGGTATTCATCCCAGGAAAACCAAGAAGATTCACACGAGCGTGAAGTTCAGGAGACCACGTACTCTTCGATTGCCAAGGGACCCAAAATACCCCAGGAAAAGCACTGGCACACGTGAAGATAAGTAAGTGATAAATGTTTTTTTGATAACGGAAGTTTTACTTTCGATAATTTTTTTACTTGAAAGAATGTAGATGGAATGTATGTTATATTAATCTGCATTGCAAATTCACTCTAAAACGATTTCATATTACTGTATTTCTTGTGAGACATTCCAATGCCAGGAATAGTTTGAAGTGATACAAAGTTTATTTCTAATACTTGTAAGGAGTTTGAATGATGTAAGTAATCTAAAAGAAGTCTATTATTGAGCAGAAACTCACCAGAGTTTGTCTAGCAAATTGTGAATCAATTATTTAGCAACTATTGGTTAAACGTAGTCCATTGTAATAGTTCTACTTCTGTTGGTGTCTGGTCATTTTTTTATGTATCAATTTAAACTTTTGCCTTTCAGATTTGATCAGTTTAGGATTGTGAAATATCCTTTGACAACAGAATCTGCTATGAAAAAAATTGAAGACAATAACACATTGGTATTCATTGTTGACAAAAGAGCTAACAAACATCAAATCAACCAGGCTGTGAAAAAATTGTATGACATTGATGCTGAAAAAGTCAATACATTAATTAGGTGGGTATTTCATCCTGGAGAGCACTTAATGTTACTTGGTGGAAAAACTTTTATGGCCAGTCTATGTTTCATTTATGGTGTGGTTGGATGGAGATTTGGCAGTTGTTTCTAGTGGTTTGGGTTTTAATAATGAATGCATCAGATAAGTACTTGATTTAACATATACTTGAAGATAGTCTTTCTATCAGGGATTCAATAGATACATGTACAAAGGTAATTTTAACCCTTCAGCATTCAGATTACTTTGTCAAATGTATTGCATATTTATTCCCATTTTTTTAAATCAATCCTGTATTATCTCATCGTCATTTACATCCGCTTTCCATGCTGGCATGGGTTGGACGATTTGATATGGAGCTTGCACATGTGCATTCATGCAGCACCTCAAAGGACAAGCCTGTATGTGTGGGAGACAGCAATTTTACTTTTTAAGATATTGGTATAGTTCATTTTTAGAATTACATTGTAGGATAGGTGTGAGAGTTTGGATCTGGCCAGTTTAAATGCTGGAGGGTTAAAGGTGTTGTGGGATTTTATATTGTTTGTAAATGTTGTATTGATATGTTGGGCACTTAACCTTGCTTCACTGCTATAGAATTCGTATGCATAGTATTTTATTGTGCTTGTCTTTCAGTTACACCTTGAGATGTTGCGAATGATTTTTATTAGGCTCGTCATTTTTTTAATTCAATTCCCATGCTTTGACATTTAATTGAAAGGTGCTTTTCTCTCTCCTCTCCCTCAGCATTCCTGACTGACTCAGCAGCTAGTACATTGGCTGGTTTTCTGTTATATGTTAACATGATATATACTGGCATGCTGTGTCTACAATTCCATTACATTGTACTATAGCTTGGTCAAGTGCCTTCTTCCATAGACTCATATACCTTGGTACATGGAAACTTCTGGAGTCTGTCTTATTGATTCTGCTTATGCCTATATAGATTTAAAATCTGACATTTGAATATATATATATATATCATGGAAAATACACTTACTCCATCACCTACCTTGTCCTTCAGTTCCTTTAGTAGAGTGCACTCTATTGTAAGCATTCAAGCCAGTCTGGAGGTCCTATAAAGAATTATGGACCCTTCCTTCCCTAAGCTATGAGGGAAGAAAATGTTCTTTAACTTAACTGCTTGATATTGATATGGCATTGAGGTTGGTATGAATATTGATGTTAGTCTGTATATCATTGAAGTGAGTTATTGCTTTCAAAGGTTTTAGCCAAGTTGTGAAAAAGTCACTAGATGAAATTTGAGGTCACCTTTGTTTTACTATTTTCCCATGCTGCTGTGTGCCATTATTGTTGCTTAAAGCAAAGGACTTTTTATTCTACCTGTCTTTATAATTGCATGATAAAGAATGTCAACACTTTCTCCTTCCCAAAATTGTTTCAAAGCACAGACTGCAACTAACATGCCACTTCTGTATAGTTTCTGCCTACCATTCAGAGCATTGATTAGTATGTAGTTGCATTAAAATACACTTGCTCAAAGTGCCACCACATCAACTTTTAATGTGTTTTCTCTGCTGACAAGGGTTGAACAACTTGACAGGGACCAGCGAGCCAGGAGGCAAAGTAGGTTCCATGGTCTGTTTTTGGTTGGTTTCTATAGCTGGACGCCCTTCCTAATGCCAACCACTTTACAGTGTACTGGGTGGCTTAGATGACACCTTGGTTTTAGGATCTCATTTCTGTTGTGGTGTGCCGGTTTTCTTGAGTACAGCAGAGTAAGATAGAATTTAAAACAGTTACAAAGCGGATGCCATATCTCCCTAACACTCTTGCCTGTTGATTTGTAGTTAATCTTCAGTAATTTCAATGTTTATCTGTCAAGTGTCAATATTGTCTTTGTCTTAAAATTTGATTATTTTATTTTTATAGGCCTGATGGAGAGAAGAAAGCTTACGTCAAACTAGTATCAGATTACGATGCTCTGGATATTGCAAACAAGGTTAGTATTTTAATATTTTTATAACCTATGCAAGTATGGCTGTGGTACGTAGTTTGCTTCCAAGCCACATGGTGTCAGGTTCAGTCCCACTGTCAGGCACCTTGGGCAAGTGTCTTCTATAGCCTTGGGTCAACTAAAGCTCTGAGTGGATTTGGTAGACAAACTGAAAGAAACTTGTAAGTGTTAGTCTCCTTGCGGTGACTACATATGATAGTTATAAACTTGTGTCACTTTCTTGGGGAAATATTACCCTACATGAAAAAAGGTGAGGATTGGTGACAGGAGTATCCAGCCGTAGACAATAGATCCATTCAAATTCCATCTGACCCATGTGACAATAGAAAGGTGAATGTTAGAACAGTTATGGTGAATTATGCAATAGAGGTACATATCTTTTTATAAATATTGTTTCTTAGAATTTCTCAGAGTACATTTGGAATATACTGTATATAAGGATGTCTGTAATGAAATGGGTTGTAAGTTTCTGCAGCCTTGTCAAGATACACTAGAATATTATTCTAATCTTTGCTTTTACAGAGTATAAAGTAACCCCTCTTGGTGCTCGTACTGCATCCAATATACGCAGTAATGTGGTTGCAAATGATTAGAGGAAACATAACATCTTGATATCCCTTTCATCCGGTCTCATGGGCATGGCAATCTCTAGTTCTGCTGATTCAATAGAGTGCTTTCAGTACATTGTAAAGCAAATGTTAGTGGTGGGGTGGTATCCATTAATTCCAAGCAATGTGTTCCTCTGACCAGGGCCCTGGCTCCCATTAAGAATTTCTCTGAAAGTGTTAACCCATCTAACTTTTGCTGACATGGAATGTGGTGGTGCAGAGCTTCTATTGGCTTTCCCATACTTTTATTTTTTTATTTGTACTTGTGCTATCTACTTAGTGGAATTGTCAGACAAAATGTAAGTTACCTCTAATATCGAGCTATGGTGGGCTTGAATGATTTTGGTATTTAACCTTTTAGCATTCAAACTGGCCTCCACCATCTACCCTATTAAGTCATTCTAAAAATAATTACCTCGTCAACATCTCAAAGCTACAAGAGAATGCATGATTAATTCAAAATCATGAATAATTAAGCGTTACATTTGAAAGTAATTTAAATTGGTTTCGGCTACTGTTTATATAACTATAATTTTTTTTTTGTTTTTTTCTCTATTTTCAGATCGGCATCATCTAAACAGTACTGTATAGGTTTATACAAATAAACTATTGTGAATGTATTTCTAGTGTTCTTTTTTTATCATTTTTTGATTTCATTGTGTCCTGTCTCTAAGTAACGCTATTGATTTATGTTATAGTTATCAAAATACTACTTATAGTGTGCTTGAGTTGTAAACCAGTTTGTCTTAGGGTTTTGATAATTTCAATAACACCTGTAGTGTATATGAAGTAATGGCCATTTTTATATTTTAATGGTTGCATTAAAGAATTGAGATTGCATAGTTTCTGTGCAGGTGGCACATAAAAAACACCTTTTTGAGCGTGGCCGTTGCCAGTATTGTGTGACTGGCCCTCAGGGTGGTTGGCATTAGAAAGGGCATCCAGCTGAAGAAACTCAGCCAGATCAGATTGGAGCCTGGTGCAGCCTTCTGGCTTGCCAGTCCTCAATCAAATCGTCCAACCCATGCTAGCATGGAAAGCAGACGTTACACGATGATGACTAGTCTCTTGATATTTTTAACTGAATTTATAAGGTTTTGGATGTACTTTGTTGAAATGAACTTACATACATGGTCAGTTTGGCTGCAGCAAATGAAGGAGCATTAATAAGAGGTCGTTGACATTTTTTGGAAGACAGTTCTTGTTGGTGCTAAATGATTTATACAGAAGGAAGAATCTTGTTTGAGAGTCCATTAGTGATAAAGACAACTTTTTTGTAGTTTTTGATAGCTTTAATCATATAACAAAACAAAATAAATATTTCCCGTCTTCTTTCTCAAATCATAATGACACATGAACAATATTTTCAGTAGGGAAAGGGTTGTTGACAAGTGAAAAACTTATAGTATTCACACTAGTTTTGGTGGATAAAATAAAAACATTCTTTTGGTATTCTGGTAATAGTTTGTATTAAAAAAAAATTTAATTTAGGTTAGACAGTTATATTTAGTCATATTGTTAAGTTGTAATAAGTCTAGTGTTGAATAATGTTTCTGTTCCTCTCTGGTTTACATTCAAATTGTTCTAAACATTTACATTTCAACATTGAGCTACACAGTAGCAGCTATATTATTGTAATATTAAAAATGGTAAATTGGTGGCATCTCTTTACATGTTATCACTTTAAAGCATGAGTAAATTGTAAATGAAAAGATTAAGTAAAATAGTAATTAATCCAACAAAAAGTGTTTTTTACCTTGAATAATTTAACTATTCCAACACAATCTGGTAGTTCTGGTTTAAATAGTGTTTAACTTAACATTCTAGAGGTTTTATTACATGCAAATTGTCTCTTTTTTCTTTTTGTAAATCGATGCAATATTTTACGTTTACCTGTTTAAAACCAGTGACATAATGAAACATGCCATAACAATATTTGGTGATATGTTTCTTTATATACCTGACAAGATCAAATGATTGTGTAGTGAAATCAATTGATTTCTCAATTGAAATTTGAAACCAGGATGCTGGTTATATTACTCTGCTAAAACCAAAATGTCATTTGCAGAATATTATATATAGCAACCTATAATCCAGTTACTATGATAGCACATGGCTATACTGTAATTAGGTAACGATGTTTTGTTGTTGACTTATTGCTGTTATATGTCTTTGCTCTGAGTATTTAGCTAACTGATACTTATTCTAAAATCATGCTCAGTATCTTAGATATATTTTCTACTCTAAGCACAAGGCCCAAAATTTTGGGAAAGGAACCAGTCGATTAGAGCGACCCCAGTACGCAGCTGGTACTTAATTTATCAACCCCAAAAGGATGAAAGGCAAAGTCGACCTCGGCGTAAATCATGTCTGAATAGTAAATACATTTATACTAATCTCTAAGAGTATAATAGGTTGGCTTAAATGTAATATACTTTAATGTTCCCTTTTAATTAATTTTATTCTCCTACATTTGAATAAGCTTTTCATAAAACATTTTCTGAAAATGCGTGGTTGCCTACTGTAAGAATGCAGTGTTTTTAGCTGCGCTATAAGACAATTTTCTCTAGACAACTAATGAGCAGCATGACTATTTTGTTTAGAATAAAATATATTGCATGTAATAGTTCCTCCATGAATGTGTCTTGACAGTTGCTCTTTAAAATGGACAATTATATAATAATTTTTCAGTTGTACCAAATATAATTTATCAAAACCCGAAAAAAATAAACATTGTGATGAAAAGTTAATACAAGATTCTATATCGAAAATTATAAAAAAATATCGTTAGACTTCAAGTGGAGTTGTGCAGATCTCTTTATTTTATAATTCCTCTGGTAAATTTTTGTTTCTTGAACAAACAAAACAGTAAAAAAAAAAAAACCATTTCTAAGGAAATAACTTCATTTTCAAACATTTTACTTTTCATTTTTAAGTGTTGGTTACTGTAAATCCATGCTTTAGGTATGATAAACTGTAGCATTTGAAACAAGATAAATTAATATGCTAATGATAACAGTGTATTGGATACCAGTTTTGACATATTAAATCTTAGATACGAAAGAAATTTACTGTTTTCTTAATCAAGTAAAAACTAGTGTCTATAATTGGGTTCTTAGAGCCACAGATATTTTTTTAAAAAGTAGTTATAGGCCTAAATAAAGATGTTTATGGAAACTCATCAGTTCATGTTTTTTATTGGATTTTTTTTGTAATTTTGGGGAGCAAATAAAATTATACTATAGAAATAGCATATTTATATGAAGCTCAATTTCGTGATTGAATATTATTTACTAGCTCTAAAATAAGTTAGCTACCAAAGCACTTTGGTTGATATTTAGTTATTTTTGGAAAAATCCCTCAACTAATACAATTTTAATAGTTGGTTAGCTACTGAAGAAAGGGCTGAGAGAATAAGGTGATATCAACAAACATTGAGACTATTAGCAGATCTTGTCAACATGGAATAAGAATGATTTTTTTTTATTTATAATTTTTGGTGTTAATTCCATTTTATTAATAATAAACAGAAAACAAAATTTATCACATATTGAAACACCGGGAGGTATATTGACTCCAACCAGCTCTGTTAACCAAGGGAGTGAGTGGAGGGGATAATAGGATTCTGTTTGATCAACACGGCACTCTTCTTGTAAACCTTATAGTAAACATTTATTGATCTGTTGGAGTTGTGAATAATAGAAGTATTTCAGATATTTAATTAAACACCGGGGTGGGGAGAATGGGTCGTTTGGGCTTTGTTTTTTTTGCTTCAAGTATAGTTGTTACAACCACTTGGTGCTTTGATATGATGGAGTATTTTGGAACATTATGCTGATTAAAATACTAGAACAAAACTAAACATAAATACACTAAAGTTTAAAAGAGACAATGACTTGAAAATAAATTCAATGCTTGGTGAACAGGAGATATATTCATAAACTGTTCAACACTATCTTAGCGATAATTTAACTGTTTTATGTTTGTGATAAAAAAGACAAATCCTTTATAAAAACCTGAAAGCTATTATTACAAAGTGTTAAAAACTGGTGTGCCATTTTTGAAATTCTATATTAAAGCTTATATAAATATGATTGATTAATAACTTAAATGAATGATCTCTATGCAATATCTTACTAGAAATGGGTAGATACAAAAATTATTGGTTATATTTCCTATAATGTCTCTATCGCCCTGTTCAAATAGGTACGACTTTCAGTGTAGTGACATATATATATATACATATGTATATATATACATGATGGAACTGTCTGGCAAGGTTTTGATATTTAAAAAACAATAGCAATTGCAGAGTCTATGAGAATTGTTTATATAAAACAGTTTTAACTCTTTCCTTAGTCAATAGAAACTTTTTCATCCAAATTAATAAAAGAATTCTATCTGTTTTGGAAAGGTGCTAAATTTTATCAATTCATTAGTTAAAAAAAAAAACACCCTTAAATAGTACACACCATTTCATAAATAGCTAAATAATGACTACCTAAATGGAAACGCCATCATTCAATTATAGACGCTATGGAAAACTACACTTGAAAGAACATAAATGAAGCAGGGAATGGGACTGATGTGGAACAGGAAAAAGCAGCACTGGAGAAACGTGTCTTAACATTAACAAAAGTAGTATCAGAGAGGATCTTGGATGGAAAACCTTATAGAACAAATAAGTTTTAACTAAAAAAAAAAAAAATTCTTTTACCTTCTCTAGCTCATATTTCAGGGTTTGTCAATCATTTCAATGACATTTTAAATAAAAACAAATATGAATTTTAATTCATATTAAAGACTGAATTACCAGTGCCTTAAATACTGGAATTTTACATTTAAAGATATATCTGCCAATATGCATTTGGCAGTAGAGCTGAAACAAGTCTATACCATGCTCTACTGTGTTAGCAGTGCTATTACATCACTTATGGTTATTGAAATTATAACCGGCACATGTTTCTTAAATTAATGATTTCTTATAGAATAGCATGGTAGATAAAGAAAAAAAAAATTGAAGGAAAACAAATATCTAATGTTTTCAAATTACAAAACAACTTTGGGTTTAAACATATAAGATAGTTCCATCCACTTTTTCCTATTCCAAATGTTTATTTGATCAATTTCACTAAATCCAAATATATATATATAATAATTTAAAATTAACTTCAAGTAAGGTAATTATATCATACACTATGTAACTGCACGTGTAAAATGAATGCAAGTGCTGAAAGAACTTGTTGCAGGTAAAAATGATCAGAACTCAGCAAAGCAACTGAAACTTATATAGAATCCTACATCAAGCAGCAAGAGAGAGGAAGATAAATGGTTTTACCAGCAGTAACTTCACTATCTTATTGTAAGAACTCTATAAAAGTATGCTTGTCGGTGAATTTTCAGACTGTACTTCGAGACAAATTCAGTAATACTAACACTATTCAAGTGAACACTAATACACCTAAACACAAATGTTGGTAAATAAAATAATTTTAAAAAACAGATGTAACCATTTGTGCTTATTAAAATATTTTTAAATAATTAAAAAGTGTTTAAAATTTTAAAAGTTTTAAAAACTTTACAAAATCTAAATTAAAATGGTAACTGTCGTAATCTTAAAATACTATTCGATGAAAATGAAGACACTTCTGGTTTTTCACTTGTCTCTGAAAGAATGGAGTGTATGTAATTAGGCAGACAATATAAGTATATACAAAATATTGAGGATAGGTGTAAGGCAGGAATGGAGAGGTGAAATAATGTGGCTAAAAGAAAAAGTGTTAGTGGAATTAGTTATCGAGTTAATTCAGACGACCTCCAGTTGTCAGAGGTTTTCCAGTCATCTCTGAGAGAGTGTTCAAACAAAGCTGCACGATTTTGGTTTTCTCCACGTTTTACCCAATGCCCATAGACTTTAAAAGCACACCCATCTATAATTTTCCTGATAGTCTTCAGTTGGTAAGGATTTTTTAGTAGTGTTTCCACTGAGACATTTTGAGGATGTTGATAGAAGTACTGAAGTCGGAAGAAAAACCGAATACATATAATGCCAGCCTGCAAAGATATCAGAAAAATAAAAAGAACTTAGTTTCAATCAGAGTCGTGACAGAACAGTATGAAAGCCAATTTCAGCAAAGGAATGTTCTAAAAGTTGCCATATAATCTTTAACAATAAAATAGCTGAAGAGATACAATTTATTGACAAGGACTTTATTCTATCAACTGAATTACCTGCTCCTTAATTAAACATTAATTTGCTGAACATTCTACAGACATGTGTACCCTTACTTAATTTTCGAGCAGAATCAGTGTGACAAAGCAGTACCTTTTGAATTACAGGCACTATCCACTTAATGGGCATCTATACAGTTTCCAGCTAAGTTCACTCACAAGGCAATATAAAATGATATTTGTCCATGATGCCGTAGGAACAAACATGGGACTTGTTGGTTGCCAAACAAACATCTGAAGTAGTGGTTCTCAACCATTTTTTGCCTGTGAACCCCTGTGACTGCTATTCTACTCAGGTAAACCTTCATAGCTATTCAATGTTTAAAAAAAACCCTATTATATTTTTATAATTAAATATTAGGAATAACATAAAAATTGTTTAAAATATTTTGTGCATTGTAGAAATGTACCCAATCTATTGCACGTAAATTTTAACAACAAAATCTTATGTGGACACCAGTTGAGAACCACTGAAAACTATTCAGCCATACTGTGTATATACCTATCTCATAATATTGTATGCAATTTAAAAGAAAAAATACAATACAATTACATATTAAGGTTCCAAAATTATATTCCTAGTCTTTTTGGCTGAAAAGAGGTATAGGATTCATCATCATCATCGATTAATGTCTATCTTCCATTGGAAGGGTGGTTGACAGGAGCCAGCCAGGTAGAAAAACTACCCTAGGCTATTGTGACTGTTTTGGCATGGTATCTACAGTTGGATGCCCTTCCTGACAACAACCACTCTGCAGAGTGGACTCAGTGCTTTTTACATGGCACTAGCACAGACGAAGTTAGTTTTGGCATGATTTTACAGCCCTTCCAAATTCTTATTCATTGTTGATTAACCCTTTGGTCAATCTTGAACCAGTAGACATACAAAGAAAGGCATTCTAACCATAACTATCTCATCTTTTTAGAGATAAGAAGAAAAACATCTGCTAAAGTATCCTTTCTTTAAGACAATAAGGTGTGAAGATTTGAGGGGGATTTAACTAGTAGGTTGAGTGACTATCTCACTATTGAGATGTCATTACAGGCTACTACTATAAAAACTTTTCAATACTACAGCAAACCTACACATGGGTGCTTTGGATGCCACAAATCAATGTCAAAAGGGAATCAACTCATGTAACAGTTCTGTTTCTTTGTGTTCTTGGAAACTCAAATTCATAACATTGACTTTTCTTATTATAAATTGAATAATAAATGCAAAAACCCGTTAGCATTAAAACTGTCCATATCTGGCACAAATATTCTTTCTACCTGTTTTATGTTCAAACTGACCAGATACAACCTCTCACAGCTGTCCTACAATGTCATTCTAAAAGTAAACAATAACATCATCGAAATATCAAAGATACATGATAATACATGATAAATACCAAAGATACAAGATAATGCATAATTAAAACTATGTGAATAAACAAGCATTATATGTGACATAGTAATGAAGGTACTAAATGGTTAAATCAATGGTAGTGAATATCAAAATATCATTTAGGACATTATAAATGGGAATGCTTTTAGATTCATGTAAATGTATCCCTTCCTGTAGAAACCTGTGAAACTGCATAGTAAAGCCCCAACTAATTCCAGGCAGGATTTCATTTGTAAGTTTTAGGTTATATATGAGTTCACTTACCCTAAACTTTTTAACAGCATTAAATAATTTCTTTTCTGTTCCGAGCTGGAAATTAACCAAAAACAGAGCAATTAAAACTCATTAAGTCACTAATAACTGAAATCAATTATAAGAAATCTTATCACTGAAACACATGAACTTTACGTTAAATAATTCTTTTTCATACATGTATTGTTGTTGTTATTGCTTAACTTCAGACCAGTTGTGATCGAACAAATTTATAATAAAGGACATTCCAGTTATGACCATCTCACTGACTGCGAAAGCAGTATTTATACTGAGAAGTGGCTGCGTAATAAATAGTGCCTTTCAATATATTGCAAGCTGAGGTAAACTACTAGAATGCCTAGCAGATGAGTATGCATCACTAAAGATGATCAAAACGAGATCGAAATCACATGATCTGGTAGTCTCTCACCTTTTTGTTGTTGGCACTCCGTCGCTTACATCTAGGGTTCCAGTTGATCCGATCAACGGAACAGCCTGCTTGTGAAATTAACGTGCAAGTGGCTGAGCACTCCACAGACATGTGTACCCTTAACGTAATTCTCGGGGATATTCAGCGTGGCACAGTGTGACAAGGCTGACCCTTTTGAAATACAGGTACAACATAAACAGGAAGTAAGAGTGAGAGAAAGTTGTGGTGAAAGAGTACAGCAGGGTTCGCCACCATCCCCTGCAGGAGCCTCGTGAAGCTTTAGGTGTTTTCGCTCAATAAACACTCACAACGCCCGGTCTGGGAATCGAAACCACGATCCTATAACCACGAGTCCACCGCCCTAACCATTGGGCCATTGCGCCTCCACTGTCTCTCACCACTTACAATATGTATCAAGTATGAAGCACACTGAATAACCAACTGGAGGAGGCATCCTGCTGGGGTTAAAGTAGCAGTATCGTCTGTTCTTATAGAACACCCACATTTAGGTGGTGATAACCATTACTTCTCTGTATAAATACTGCTTTCATCACTAATAGATATTAACAAGGTAGTTTGCTAGTTGCAAAACCAGTGGCTGTGTGACACTGTTTTCTATATATTGCGAGATAGGGGTAAACTACCATTATGTCTAGCAGACAGGTATCCATCATGAAATTGAAACCACACGATCTGGTGGTCTCTGAGCTAGAATAGGAAGGAGTTCTCTCCTTGTTTGCAATTTATATCAAGTGCGAAACAGCTGGAGGAAGCGCCCTCCTGGGGTTAAAATAGCAGTATCATCTAAGTTAGAGACTGATTCTTTCTTCATTGAGGAATTTGAAAAAATTAGGTTATTCCTGATTGAATGTATTTTCACAGAATCAATAAATGTTTACATTAAATGCATATACATTTATAGATACTGTGAAAATATATACATAGAAATTGTGCATAAATATATGCACACAAAAATAATGTATGTCTGTATGTGTGTGTGTGTATATATATATATATATATATATATATATATATATATATATATATTATCATCATCATTTAATGTCCGTTCTCTATGCTGACATGAATTAGACGGTTTGACTGGAGCTGATGAGCCGGAGAGCTGTCCCAGGTTCTAGTATGATTTGACATGGTCTCTACAGCAGAATGCTCTTCCTAACACCAACCACTCCAAGAGTGTAAGAGGTGCTTTTTGTACCACCAGCACAGGTGCCATTTACATGGTACCAGTAGCGTCCATGACTACAATTCACAGGTGCCATCTACATGGCACTGGCAATGACCATGATTCACGGGTGCCATTTACATATATATATATATATATATATATATATATATATATATATATATACACACACAAACACACAGGAACCACAAAATGCATCATTTTAACAACCACTTTGCCATGCTTGCATGGACTAGATAGAGTTTATTGAAGCATATTATTCTACAGCTGAATGCCCTCCCTGTTGTCAATCCTCACCTGTTTCCATGCAAGGTAATATTTCCCCATGACCAGACATGTTCTCATAGAATATTGGAACTGAATGACACTGCTTATATAAGGAATTTGAAATCAAGGAGGCACAAACACACAGACATGTATATATACACATACACTTATATCTATCTATCTATCTATATATATATATATATATATATATATATACACTTATGTTTCAACCAGTGTTAGGGGTTCAAAGCAAAGGAGAAAAAGCAGCTGCTGCCGCCAACATTGACCTATAATCATCACCCTTGCAAGATCTGCAGGCTTCTTTGCAAATCATTGGCAAGACTCAAATGTCACATTCAACACAAGCATCGTGACTGACAAAAAAATGTAGGTTGTTGGATCCTCATACTTTGGAACCAACAGGTGAGTCCATCATATATATATATATATATAAATATATATATATATATATATATATATATATAATTTAGAGAAAAGAACCAAAGTTCATAAACACATCCATGAAAATCCACAGTCACATATAGAAAAATTTAATAAAATATTAATTTTAATGATTATTACTTTGTATTTTATTATAGTTCTTTTTAGTGTATTTATTTATTAAATTTTTCTATATGTGACAGAGGATTTTCATGGATGCGTTCATGAACTTTGGTTCTTTTCTCTAAATTATATATTTATATATTATATACTGTGAAACTTAATTAAATTTAATTTTTGATAAATTGAATTTAATTGAGTTTTTACCTGTAAATTTGGATTCTTATCCCTAATATTATTATTATTATTATATATATATATATATATATGTATATATATATATATATATATCGCTGCGATGGACTGGCGTCCCGTTCAGCTGGGGGGAACACATACATCATAGAAACCGGGATACTGGGCCCATGAGCCTGGCTAGGCTTTAAAAGGGCGCATAAATAATATATATATATATATATATATATATATATATATATATATATACATACACACACACACACATATATGATGTATGTATGTATATATGTATACATGATGAGCTTCTTTCAGTTTATGCCAACCAAATCCACTCACAAGACTTTGACTTGCCCAGGGCTATAGAAGACATTTGCCAAATGTGCCATGCAGTAAAACTGAGAGAAGCAAACTTCTAACCATACAACCACGTCTTCAACCTAAATAGTTTTTCTATTATATACCTATTTCAAACTAGCATATTTTTACAGATGGACACAAACCATTTTACCATTAATTTATATTACTGTATATTTAGGCGATTGTTATAAGAAATTAAGAAATACTTACATCACGATTTAAGAATGGATGTTGCAATGCTTCTTTGGCAGTGAGCCGTTTCTTTGGGTCGACAACCAACAATTTTGAAATCTAAGAAAGAAGTCAAAATACTTAACATGAATAATTGCACAAAGAAAAACACAAATAAATAAAATGTAAGTTAGAAGACATTAAAAAACAAATAGCAAAGGCTAACACTTATATAATCAATATACAAGTAATAGCTACTTATGATATATCATAAATATAAAAGTATTAGCTACGACAAATTTTTAAAATATTATAGACACTATCAGACTTTTCTTTCTGTTCAATATTTTTTGTTTTGTTTTTTGTTTTGTGTTGTTTTTAAGAAAACCATGTAATTACAGAAGTTAACAAGGGGTCTCTATGTGATTGCTTGACATGCTAGAAATAGCAGTCAAATCATTCATGAAAATTCCCAAATGCCTTATATAAAGACTGGACACATTAAATAACACAGAATTACATATGCCTGGAAAAATAATGAGATGATCACAACTGGAATGCCTTTAATCTGATGTCTACTTAACCAGAGTTGACCTGGGTCTAAACGACAACTGAAAGTATATCTATAACTGTGACAGTTTAACCGTTCACTGCTGTAATTCTGTTGAAATACACTGTTTTTGACTAAATTAATTTTCAAAACAATTAAGAAGTTAGTAAAATAACTTTGTCATAATTAATCTAGTGTTTGGATTATAAATTAGCATGAAATTTTGATGAAAGATTATAATTTAGATCATTTTAAACAGGAAATTTGTATTAGAGAACCAGGTGTGGTCTCAGATAGGTTGGTATCAAAAAGGGTTAAATATTTTTAACATCTTAACAATAGAAAACTTGCTATCTTAAGGAACCATTCATACATTCATTACCACACTACGACTGTAATGTTAAAGTAACGTTTCTAACTAGAAATTTTCTTCAGAATTCTTTACCATTCTCTTTTCTTTAATAGTGACTGTCAACCTGACTACAATATTAACAAATGCATCTTTCCAAAGCAATTTGTGTGTGTGTGAGAGAGAGAGAGTGAGAGAGAGAGAGACAGTGAGAGAGAGAGACAGTGAGAGAGAGAGAGACAGTGAGAGAGAGAGACAGTGAGAGAGAGACAGTGAGAGAGAGACTAAGAGAGAGAGACTGAGAGAGAGAGACTGAGAGAGAGAGAGTGTGTGTGTGTGTATGGATGTATGTGTACATACATATATATACATAAAAGATTCTTTGGAAATCATTAAAAAAAAATATCAAAGACAAGTCAAAATTACCAAGTCTTTTGGCATGTTGCCAACATCGTTCCACTCCGTACTGTTAAACTGATAATTGCCTTCCATTATTGCACGGAGCATGTAGATTTGTTTACGGTGCCAAAATGGTGGAGAACCACTCAATCTGAAAAAATATTCATGAATAAATGAATTAAATTGCTACCTTTAACTAGGAAGTTGATGTTTTATGCATTTAATCTTATTTCTAACGAGGTTTGCTATATTGAGATATAAACTAATTGATGAGATAAACACGTCACAGATGAGATTACATCTACAGCTTTAATAAAGCAATTAAGCTCAAGGTCAGCCAATAAAGGCTAAAACAAAAACCTAGAGAAGTTACTCAATTACCTAATACAGTAGCTGAAATTTCTTCTTTCAGGTAAATCCCATTCTCAAATAGTAGGTCTGTATTTTAAGCACATGGGTAGACAGTACGGTCATCAGCTTGGCAACAAATTAAGCTAAGCTGTAGTATAGTGTCCAATTCAAAGGAGTGTGACAAATTCACAACCAAAACATTAGTTTAGGAATAAAGTGAGTCTAGGATATAACTGATGAACTGTACTCTAGGTTATGAATTTGAGTTTGAATAGTGTGAAGATCAAGGTGAGGGTCAACCCATTTGACCATCATTTTGGTAATAAGCCACAGAAATTTCTAATTGAAAGTTCAACTATTCTTGAGATTCTGGGTAGATGGTGTGATGTATTGAATGATGTATGCAAAAAATTCTCATCCCACTTAGTTGAAGAAAGAAAAACAAAAACCTAATGGTAGTTGATAATGATGTTCAAAGAAAAGAAGTAAATAATTTCAAGAGATTAATTTTCATTAAGCATAAAAATTAAGAAAATTAATTTTCATGATTAAGCAGAAAGATCTGATCTTTATTAGTATGTATAGCAACAGCTAACAACTGCAGACATGTTTACGTCTTATTAGACCTTATCAACAAAGATCATCTCAAGACTGCTTCAACCATAGGACTGAGATTTTTACATGCAGAAACAGATTTAGGAGGTAATGTATACAAAATATTCTGAATGAATTGAAATATAATCGTCTCAGTTTGAGAAAGAAAACTAGAACTGAACATCATTCATTAGGAAGTCACAAAGAAAAGGAAAAAGGATTAGAATAATTTCACTGAAAATTTCATTTATATGTCAAATAGTATTGGGAGGAACAACATGGAACTTAAAGAGAAAATCTTTAAGATCAAATACAATTAGGCATACATACTCATTTAAGTTCACAGCAAAAACTAATTCAACCGTTCTATCCCAAAATGTCTGGAAATTTAAAGAGCAAACATTACCCTAACCTAGAATATCAGAGGCACAGCACCCCATACACTAAACAAAACAAGAAATACTCTTTATCTTTCCAAGAAATTCCATATTCTGACATAACCACAGTCATTAGGATTACTGGAGTGAAAAACTGAAATTTAAACTTTCTGACATCACAGGTCCAACATTCCTATAAATTTTTCAAATCCTCACAGCATAGTATCCCTTGTCATAAATCATTTCACTGAGGCTCTGTACCAATAAGTAATCTCCTAGTGTCAACAACTGTCACTGGGGTATACTCCCTTTCATTCAACCTTTTTTTTTTTTTTTTTCCAGTCATCTCGCCAAGTTGAACTATTGAACTCTACACAGTTTTTCTCTCTCCGTTTTTTTCTTCTTAATCCTTTCTAACAAAGAGCGTAGGCTTGAAATGTAAAAGATTCTTCCATTTTTCGCAAGCGTTAAACTAATACACCTGCTTGTTGTTCTTACACCTGTCTTTGTCTTTTGTTTTCTGTAAATTTGAACTATATATATCATCATCATCATCATCATCGTTTAACGTCCGCTTTCCATGCTAGCATGGGTTGGACGATTTGACTGAGGACTGGTGAAACCGGATGGCAACACCAGGCTCCAGTCTGATTTGGCAGAGTTTCTACAGCTGGATGCCCTTCCTAACGCCAACCACTCAGAGAGTGTAGTGGGTGCTTTTACGTGTCACCCGCACGAAAACGGCCACGCTCAAAATGGTGTCTTTTATGTGCCACCCGCACAAGCCAGTCCAGGGGCACTGGCAACGATCTCGCTCGAAAATCCTACAGGAGCCAGTCAGGCGGTACTGGCAACGGCCACGCTCAAAATGGTGCATCTCATGTGCCACCCGCACAAGAACCAGTCCAGGGGCACTGGCAACGATCTTACTTGGCTTGCCGGGTCTTCTCACGCACAGCCCATTTCCAAAGGTCTCGGTCCGTAGTCATCGCCTCGGTGAGGCCCAATGTACGAAGGTCTTGCCTCACCACCTCAGCCCAGGTCTTCCTGGGCCTACCTCTTCCACGGGTTCCCTCAACTGTTAGGGTGTGGCACTTTTTCACGCAGCTATCCTCCTCCATTCTCACCACATGTCCATACCAGCGCAATCGTCTCTCTTGCACGCCACAACTGATGCTTCTAATGTTCAGCTTTTCTCTCAAGATACTTACACTCTGACGGGTATTCACATTGACATTACACATCCAACGGAGCATACTGGCTTCATTCCTTGCGAGCTTACGTATGTCCTCAGCAGTTACAGCCCATGTTTCACTGCCATGTAGCATGGTTGTTCGTACGCATGCGTCATACAGTCTGCCTTTTACTCTGAGTGAGAGTCCCTTTGTCGCCAGCAGGGGTAAGAGCTCTCTAAACTTTGCCCAGGCTATTCTTATTCTAGCAGCTACACTTTCAGCGCACCCACCCCCACTACTAACTTGGTCGCCCAGATAGCGGAAGCTATCGACTACCTCTAGTTTTTCACCCTGGAATGAGATAGAAGTTGTTTCCTGTTTGTTTGCAGTCTTTATTGCACCTGAACATCTGCCACAAACAAAAACTAACTTGCTAGTTAACCTGCCTTTGATGTTGCTGCACCTCTTATGTGTCCATAGCTTGCACCGGGTACATCTTATAGAGTTACTACCTACTCCTTTTCTACATACTGAGCAGGGCCATCTACCTGAAGGGGTTTGTGTTTTATCTACCTTCCTACTTATTAGGATTTTGGTTTTAGCTAGGTTGACTCTAAGGCCCTTCAATTCTAGACCTTGCTTCCACACCTGAAACTTCTCCTCTAGTTCTGATAGTGACTCCGCAATTAGGGCAAGGTCATCAGCATAGAGGAGCTCCCAGGGGCAACCTGTCTTGAACTCCTCTGTGATTGCCTGGAGGACTATGGTAAATAATAGGGGGCTGAGGACGGAACCTTGGTGGACCCCTACCTCTACCCGGAATTCATTGCTGTACTCATTTCCAACCCTCACCTTACTGGCCGCATCTCTGTACATGGCTCGCACAGCTCTCACTAGCCATTCTTCTATCCCAAGTTTCCTCATTGACCACCAGATAAGGGATCGGGGGACCCTGTCAAAGGCTTTCTCCATGTCAACGAAAGCCAGGTACAGAGGTTTATCCTTGGCTAGGTATTTCTCTTGCAACTGTCTCATATATATATATATATATATATATATATATATATATATATATATATATATATAGTTTCAAAAAAACACAAAAAACAATAACAAAAAACAACAAAGTGAGGACGTGATACGGATAGTGTTATTGGACGCTCAGAAAAGGAAGGAGAGAGAGTATGACGTTTCGGGCAGAGCCCTTCGTCGGAAAGACAGAAAGTTCGGAGAATGGAAAAACGGAGGAAGAGGAAAATGGCACCGATGCCCACGAGGTTACATTGTGAAAGGACCGGAAGAGGAGGTGGTGGGGGAAAAGTTCATTCTAAGACAGGAGAGTGAAAAAGGGAGGTGAATATCTGTGCGTGCACGAGAGTCTGCGAGTGTGTGTGTGGTAACAGAACGTGTGTGTGCGTATGTATGTGTGTGTGCGTGCATGGTTTGGTGGTTTATCTGTTAGTGTGTATGTGTGTTTGTGTGTGTGTGTGTGTGTGACGTAGTGGAAGGAATTAGTAGCAGGAATAGTTAGTGGGTGCTTATGGACAATGGTTAGTGGAGGGTCAGCAGGCAGTTTTTGAGTATGTGTGTGTTTGTGGGGTTGTAGGTGTTGGGTACGTGTGCGTGTGTGTGTGTATTTTCTACGTGTGTTTGTGTGTATGTGTATGTTGTGCATATGTGCGTTGCTGTGTACGTGTGTGTGCCTGCGTTTGCTATTGTATGTGCGTGTGTTGTTTGTGCCCATGTGTGTGATTGTATGCGTGTCTGTGTGAGTGTGTTGTGTTGGTGAGAAGTGTGTGTGCGTGTGTGTGCATGTGTATGTGGGTGTGTGCGTGTGTGTGTGTATGGATGTGCGTGTGTGTGTGGGGTTGTGAGTGTTAGGTACGGGTGCGTGTGTGTTTATGTGTGTCTGTATGTGTGTGTCCGTGTCCGTGTGTGTGCGCGTGTGTGTATATTTTTTGTGCGTGCGTGTCTGTGTATATTGTGTATGTTTTCGTGCGTGCGTGTGTGTTGTGTATGTGAGTATTGTGTATGTGAGAGGTGTGTGTGCGTGTGTGCATGTGTGTGTATGTGTGTACGTGTACGTAGGCATGTGTATATATATATATAGTCATATATATATGTGTGTGTATATATAT
This sequence comes from Octopus bimaculoides, assembly GCF_046866305.1. Classification (NCBI taxonomy): domain Eukaryota; kingdom Metazoa; phylum Mollusca; class Cephalopoda; order Octopoda; family Octopodidae; genus Octopus; species Octopus bimaculoides. The sequence continues at coordinate 42,870,485 of NC_142933.1, read as the reverse complement.
ATATATATATATATATATATATATATATATCACTATACCCATCTATCGACGTGGATTTTGCAGTGGAAAAGTGCGTGGAAATGATCAACGAGAGCGAAGTAGAGTTCCAAAAAGTCAACACAGAAGAACTGGGCCTCCTACTTAGATTGACATATGACGATGCATATCTAGATAGATACGACCTTAGAGATTTCTGCCCTAGTAGACGTCTAAGAGGTAGACCACCCACAATTACCTCTATGGCTAGGAAGACCCCTATAGAGAGATGGAGTGGATGGACCAGAGCCATACGGACCCCCACTAATATCCACCAGGTAAAGAAAATGATCGCACATGCACTAGGAGCTAGTATAAAGGTCACCCTAAAAGGCCACACCTTTAAATTTAACAACAAATTATACGCCCAGGACGAGGGGGCAGCCATCGGGGTTAGTATCGCCGGTGATGTGGCCAATCTTTTCATGGTATGGTGGGACAGAAGGCTTAAGGAACGCCTGACACAGAACTCCATACTCGTGAATGTGTACTCTCGATATGTCGATGATATCAACTTAGTGGTAAAGACACCCCCACAAGAGAGTACCCCTGAAATAGAAATAGAAACTAAGACTATGGAGAGCATCCAGCAAATAGCTAACTCCATCCACCAGAGTATTAGAGTTACGATAGACTACCCTACTAAACACCCTAACCATAGATTACCTGTATTAGATACTGAACTCTGGCTAGAAACTAAGAACAATAAAACCAGAATCCTCCATTCACACTATACAAAACCTATGGCCTCCAAGTACCTGACCCACCGGAACTCGGCTATTGCGGACAATGCCAAATTCAACATATTGATGGCAGACCTCGTCAGAGTAATGCGAAATGTCTCCTGCATGTGCGACCCTACAGAATTAAAGAGACATATACAACATTTCGTCCACCGCATGCAGTTCTCGGGTTACAGCCATAAAGAAAGGATCAGGGTTTACAAAGGAGCTATGAAGAAGTTTGAAACAATCAAACGCAACGATAGGAATGGGATTTGCCCACTCTATAGGAGCAAATCATGGAACACCATAGAAAGAACTAAGAAGAAAATAGGGAAGGCAAGCTCATGGTACAATAGCCACAAGTACCAAAGCGTCATGTTCGTCGACACCACCCCTAGAGGCGAACTGGCGTACCGCTTTAGAAGGGCCCTAGACAAACTTAAGCTAAGAATTAAGGTTGTTGAAAGGCCAGGCAACCCTATCAAATCCCTTATCAGTAGAACATACCCTTTCAGTAGAACTCCCTGCACTGATAGGAACTGTATCGTATGTAGATTTAGCCCACAAACGAACTGCAAAACCAGAAATGTGGTCTATAGTATAAGATGTACAGAGGGACGATGCAGAAATAAGACAACGACATATGTAGGCGAAACAGCAAGGAGTATAGGGGAGCGGGCAAACGAACATTGGAGGGAACTTAAGGAAGGGAAGAACTCATCAGTTCTGTACCAGCACGCTGAGCAAGAACATAGAGGCTCAATCAACAACATAGAAATTAAAATCTTATCTACACATAGCAGTGATGCAGCACTTAGACAAATTACTGAAGCTACACACATAATAGAAGGGAAACCTAGCCTGAATAGGAAACTAGAATGGAACACTAACATACGCCACTAACAAACCACAGCATGTGACAACATGTTACCCATAAACCAATAATAGGAACAAAGTATAATACAATACATAGATAAACAAATGGAATTAAATACTACATACGTTAACAAAATTTAATTAAACACATTAAAAAAAAAAAAAAAAAAAAAACACACACACACACACACACGAACATATAAATAAATAAAAACTAATACAAACGAACACGTATTAACAGAGAATATAGGTGATACAGACACTCCCCATACACACATGCACTTACAAAAGACACAGACACATTGAAGGACACGCATGCGTAGACACATACAATAGGAATACAAAATACAAAATGGCTGATAGTTAGCAAGGTGAGACACACATAAGAAAGAAGGAAACAAAGGACCACTGATGAGGTCACAGAAGTGTGACGAAAGAACTCTGGCCGAAATAAGATTAAGATTAAGATTAATGTAATATAAAGCTGAAAAAAAAAAAAAAAAAAAAAAAAAATTAACACCAAATATACAGTGCGTCTGTTTTTATTGGCTAAACTGGCAATATGACCATCCCCAAGTACAACAACATATATATATATAGTCATATATATAAGTATATATATGTGTGTGTGCATATATATATATATATATATATATATAGTCAATGTATCCTATATCCAGAAGAAGAAGCACAATCTAAAGCATGATGCAGTAATTCATTTATATGCAGCTGAGTCTGTGTCTTGTCATAGAGTGAGGAATGGTTTCACATCCATAAAGGGCCTAGCCTCATGGATGAGCCATCCATGGGCCTAGGCTCTTTATGGATATGAAACCATTGCTCGATCTATGACCGGACATAGACTTAATTGCGTATAAATATACAATATATATATATAAATATACAATATATATATATATATATATATATATATATATATATATATATATACTATTGGCTAACTTCTATCAAATAGAATCTATGCCCAAAGTTTGGTTCCTAATTGAAATAAAAGAAATATAAAAAAGTAAAGAAAGTGTTTACAGGAGAAAGATTTACTTACAGCGTATACATGATGACTCCGACAGCCCACCTGTTTGGATAAATACGTAACAACATTAGAATTAGTAAAATCAACACAGCAATTAGAGTTATGGAAGAGGTGATAATAGAGAACTTCTATAACTAACTTATACACAAATATTCTCTAACTTTTTTGATGAATGAGCTGCAAGCTCCATCCATCTTTGTGGTCGTTCAGTAATTCAGCCTGATGTAACTGGTTCCTCCTTAGGTTATTTATTACCTATCGGTAAAAAATCAAACTGGCATCATAGATACCAGTTGCTAGGAAGTTAACATCACTCAAGGGTGCTCACACACTACATACATTACAAGATTAACTCTTTAGCATTTAAACTGGCCATATCTAACTGAAATATTCTACCTGATTTACATTCAAACCAGCCAGATCTGACCTTTCACATCTCTTCAATGTCATAATGAAAATAAACATTCAAGGTGGTGCCCCAGCATGGCTGCAGTCTAATAGCTGAAACAAATGAAGAAATCACATCATTGAAATCTCAAAACTATAAGACAATGCATAATTAATTCAAAACAATGTGAATAGATAATCATTACATTGGAGAGTGTATTCTGACTGTGAAAGGGTTAAAATACTTTAAGAAGCTATATAAGTGCTTTAATAAACCAGATCCAGGATTCACTTCATTTGATGGAGGTAGAGACTCTTCCTCCATCTCAGTAATAAGCATTCAGTTGGTCAATCAACTGAAGACTCAATAAACTAACATGTAAGTGGCTAAGCATTCCACATACATGATTCTCAGGCCAAAGCAATATATCACAGTACGTGATAAGGTTGGACTTTGAAATATAGATACAATCCCTCCAACAAGCTTCCACACAGTTTCCATCTTCCCAAAAGGCTTAGCTTTACCCAACTCTATGATAAAAATTGCAAGCTGTATAGTGGGATCTATTCAAATCAAAGACCTCATAATTGTAAAACAAACTGCTTCATCACTCAACAATACCCACTTTACTGTTGCTAACAAACATTGGTTTAACAATACATCCTATTTCTCTGCCCTATTGCAATAAATCATTAACACTAATCAACAGAGTAAATAGGCAGTAAAATACCAAAAGGTTGAGCCCATGCAGTTGTTCTGACTCCCAGTTAAAGAATTCACACCCTTTATACTGATAAACATTAATAAATCACAATGTCATTTATTCATTTCTTTCTCTCTAAATGGCAGCCTTGTATCCAGAAAATTATATATAAAAAAAAAAAAAAACACAGTCAGTATTTAAAATAATCATCATTACCATCATTTAACATTCATGTTTCATGCTGGCATGGGTTGGATGGTTCAACAGGATCTGAAAGCCTGAGGGCTGTGTTGGTCTTTCTGCTTTGGCAAGGGTTCTATGGCTGGATTTCTCTTCATAATACCAACCACTTTACAGAATATGCTGGGTGTCTTTGTTCATGGCAAAAAGCATTAGTGAGGGTCAGCAGGTAACACACAAGACATGACCCCTTCACAGAGCATGGGTGCAGTATTGAAAGAGGGGCAGTGTGCCAGGTGTAGAAAGACTAATAGGAAAGAAGGACAGGAACAGGTATCTTGGTGTAGAGGAGATACATGGCTATGTTTATGGATAATTCAATATAAATAGAATAATGGTAGTCCATTTTACACTTTTGTACATTTTACTCTTTTGTTAATGTGTTAATCCCTTCCAGTGTATTACTCTCTTGTAGTATGTTACTCCTTTTAGTATTACTCCTCAATAGTGTGTTACTCCCTAATAATGTGTTACCCCTTTGCAATGTGTTGCCCTCATGTATACCCTCATGTACTGTGTACTTCTTTGCTGTATGTTACTCTCTTGTAATCTTTTATTCTCTTGTATGTCACTCCTTTCTAGTGCATTACTCCTTTTTTTAGAGTTATACTTCCCTATATGAGAGGGTGCTGAAAAGTTCTTGCCTTTGGGTAAAAGAAAATACAGGAGGATCTGTTAATTATGATTTTATTCAACATATTCGCCTCTCAGATTCATATGCTTACTGCAGTGGTCCTTCAGTTTTTCTAAGCCTTGTGAAAGAAATCAGAAGGTTGGGCCTCCAACCAGGCTTTTCACGATACCCTTAAAGCTAGGAACTTTTCAGTAGCCCCTTTGTAGCCTGTTACTCTCTTGTAATGTGTTACTCCTTGGGAATACTAATAGTTGCCAAGACAATCAAGAAATGGATTTTAAAAAGAGTTTTTACAACTGTTATTCTCTTGCTTTTCCTAATTCTAACAAATCAAATGAAAAATAAGACCAGCAGAGTATCTTAATGTACTTTAATGGATAATTAGTAACTATGAAGATTTAAACTTTTGACTTCTTGACTAGTCTGGAAAGGCATGTACTACTATACAAACTTGTCCTGACACTGCCTGAAGACAAAATCTTTGGTATGCCTCCAAAACAACCCACAAGGAATACAGTACATTTTCATTTAGCTTTTTTTCTTCTAAGAACACATACGTGCACACACACACACACACAAATATGCTTGCACTCAAACACAAACAAAACATAAATACTGAAAATGCTTACATATCAACCTCTTCTCTATAACCAGGTGCTAATTCGTTCATTGAAACCTGAAGGACTTCTGGAGCTAGATATCCAGGGGTTCCACATAGTTCTGTGAAAAGAAAAAGAAAAAAAAAAGGTCAGAGTTTGTATGCAAAGGTCATAGGAAATAAAAAAAGGGAAACTCGCTGAATAAATTCTCTTTTCTTTTTTAAACAAAATTGAATTGTTTAACATAAGTATTCTTCCCATGTAGGCGCATTGAAGTATCTTAAAGTGAAGACGAGTAACTGATGAGGTGAGTTGAGTCAAGTTTCAATTCCTGATTGGATCCATTTCTTATTAATTTTTCTTTTATTTACTGATGTGAGCTGGGAAAACAGGCTGTATCTACAGTATTGGTAAGACTGATGAGATTGGTTTCATTAGCACTCCTTTCAAACAGTTGCAAATTGACAGATACAGGAAAGCACAAGTTTGGAAGACAATGCTAGAGGTCCAGTGATCTGGAGGGGGAAAACAGGGAGCAGTGGTTAGTGTGACGGCTGGGGTGAGACATAACATGGATGACAAGAGGAGAAATAAGTGAGGTGGGAGTACCAGTGGTCCTGAGTAGTGGTGATATAAGACCAGTTACTTTTGAGAAGTAGACACTAGTGTAGTAGTGGTACAAATGATAGGGAGAAGAGACAGCACCATATGTGGGCCACATGTTGGAGTGTTTCTGAGTGACTTCATACCAATCAATCAAATGGTCTTCCTCTGGATGTAGCCTAGAATGCACCATGTGCATTACAGTAGCACCATGCAATATGTGAGAGCATTTACTAACCTTTTACAAAGCTCAGTGTGAATCTCACCTGAGCTTTGTAAAAGGTTAGTAATTGTTGTAGAACAGAAAAGGAAGGATGCTGCCTTTGCTGTATGTTGATGGTATGTGTTTGCCAGGAGAAATCCTTGTTAATGGTAAGGTTGAGATTTGAAGTGACTGCAAGAGTTCTATGTGTGCATTGTTCTTCTTTAGTTGAGCAGGTGAGATGTGATATTTTCTTGTTTGAGCAGCAATTATGTCTTTCCACTGTCGCAGAAGATAAGACTGGTAAAACTCCACTTGGGGATGTTTCCATGATTTCTATTCATGAAGTCAGTAATGCTCTTGGAGAAAGGCATAACTTCACAACATCTCATTTTGTCTCTCCTACAAATTTTAAGTCTTATGTCAAACACACCAGACTTTATTTCTAAATGACAAGCAATGAAAATTAGTTACAGCTTCGATTTTATATCTTTTGCAACATTGTATCTATTTTTTCATTAGTTAAATGAATAGATAGAACAATAGATAAAGAGTGGGAGGCTGAGAGAAGGTATAAGAGAGAGAGAAAGACAGACAAAAAGAGAGTTATATTAATGTGTGTGTGTGTGTGTGTTCTTCAACACTAGGCATTGTGTAGGGAGCTTTCCCTGGACGCTATTCCACAGCAAATGAGCATTTAAACAAGCCACATATACCACATACAACTGATAATGTTTACATTACTAGAGCTGCACGTGTGTGAGTGTGTGTGTGTGTGTATACACACACAAAAATAAATCAAAAAAGAAATACACAGAGAAATACAGAGGGAGGGAGAGAGAGACCAGGAGAAGAGGCAACAAGCAGATAGACAGACAGAGAAAGAGAAAAACAAAGAGGGGGGGAAAAAAAGAGGCTGAAAGTGATCTAGGAATTACTAACCAGTAAGTTCTTGATTATCAGTAAGAAAAGTGGCCAATCCAAAATCTGTGAGTTTCACGTTCATGTTATCATCCAGAAGAATATTCTCTGGCTGTAAAATAAATAGGAAGTTGGAAATAATCAAAATGAAAATTCCATTTTAAAAACTGCCTTACATTTATATTACTATACATGCTTGGGTAGGATATTGTTGTTGTTATTGCTTAACCCCCAAGTCAGTCCTGATCACGTAAACATATGGACACATGATCAAATATCTTCCATCCTTGACCATAGCCATGAGTCCTGACTTTTTTTAAGATAGTAGGTTGTGATGTGAAGAGGATTCGACTAGCATTTCTAGAAGATACAACTACATAGAAACTTCCTTTGTTTGAAAGCATGTTATATGCATTGGTATAAAACAGGTGGATACTATTCTTAATACAAACCACTCATCGGTGAAGCAGTGATACAACTAGTGCTTTGCTTTAGTCAGATAAATTGGAGCGAGCAGAGTTGTGTGGAACGAGAAGAGTTATGTGGAGTGAGCAGAGTTATGTACCTTGTACAGGGGACGGAGCTCTATGATAAGATACAGTGATCCGTAACTCAGCACCTTAAATTCACTGCCACTAAAATTATAAATAAGGTAAATATTGAGATACTTACCTTCAGATCTCTGTGGACGATATTTTTTTCATGAACAAAGTCAACAGCTTCCAACAGTTGCCGTATAATTATCCTAAAACAGAAAAGAAATTTTTAAAAATTGAATTTTTATTTACTTTTAAATTATACAGCACACCCCTGGTTCAGTTTCAAAAATAACTTCAGGCCAAATTATATTACACAAAATTATATCTCATACACCACATGGAAAAGCTCTGGGAAACCATCCACTTAAGTGTTAAAGGCAATGCTTTAGCAAGGTCTTGACTGTGTTGTCGATAATAAACTAAAGGTGAATGCCATCATTGGTATATTATCTCTGAAAGCAGATGTGCAATATTTTTACTGATGAAAATATGGGTACAATCTCTGGTAAGCCAAGTCCGAAAGTAGGATAGTAAAATAATAATGTTAAAACTAAATACCCGATGCCTTTGCAGGATTTACTAATATTTCTTTACTGTTCTGAGTTCAAATCTCATAAAGAGTCAACATTGTCTTTCATTCCTAAATGGTTTCTGAATAAGAATTAAGCCATGCCCCAGGGCTAAATTCAATGGACTATTTCCTTTTTCTATAGATTTCAAGCCTAGCAACAAAAACATGACGCGGGGGGGGGGGGGAGAAAAAAGAGCAATGATTGATGCTGCAGTCATAGTGATCGCTATTGTCACAATCATTATTGCCACCACCACCATTCCCATCACCATTATCATCAATGGTAATGAGCTGGCAAAATTGTTAGCTGCATTTCCATTCAGCTCAAACTCCATCAAGTTTTATTTTGATTTTCATCCTTTCAAGATCAATAAGATAAGTACTAGCTAAGCATTGGGTTTGATGTAATTAATTTACCCTCACCCCTAAAATTGCTGGCCTTGTGCAAAAATTTTAAACTGCTGCCATCACACTATCATCATCATTATTATTATTATTATTATTATTATTATTAAAGCAGTGCAGAGTAACAGTAACTTACATGAATCATTGGCACAACAGGGTTTTGTTGTTGGATGCAAGCTATTTATCTTGTAAAATTAAATGACTGAATATATTTTTAATACAGTGTAAATACGACGTTTTACAATATCATTTTTTTTTCATCTCAGTTTTATATTCCTTTTTATGATTTGTACTATTGTACTAATGTGTAACACAAATTATAAATAAGAATAAAAAGTAAAATGTGAAGTTATGGTGTCTAAACCAGCTAGTATGAAATATCTAAAACTTCATTCAATTACCTGCTTAACAAATAAAGTCATTTTATTTGTATACAACTCCCTTGATCATGATCATGATCATCAATTACTGCCCACCATCCATGCTGGCATGGGTTGGGTGATTTGGCAGTAGCTGGCAAGCCAGAGAACTGTGCCAAAGCTCAATTGTCTGCTTTGGTATGGATACACTCCTAACACCACCTCCCTTACAGAATATACTGGGTACTTTTTATATGGCACCAGCACAAACAAGCAAGGTCACCAAGTATCTTGCAAGACAAGTCCCCTCAACTGGGTGGGGAGAGTATTAAGGGAAGTGGCTTTGTACCAGGTGATGAGAGGCTACAGTATGATAGTGGGACAGAAACAGGTCTTGAAGTAGAGGAGATAGATACACAGCTGAGAGAAGGTGACAAAGATGTATTGAGGCATACTCTTAAATTATAGAGAGGTTTATATAAGTGAAATGGTACAGAAAATTGGGAAGGATGAGTAGGCAGGTAATTTCACAAGAAAGAGTAGGAGATGGAGAGGAAGAGGGAAACTAAAATTTTGATCAGTAAAATATTTACATACCTAGTTCTCTTTTCAGAGAGGGTGACCACTTGTGTGAGATAGTCAAACAGTTCACCTTTTTTGCATCTGAAAGTAGTATATATTCTAATTAGACAATGCTTTAATTAAGAAAAGTAAATGCAAATACAAAATGTTAGAAAACAGACTGGGGTATAACAGATAGATCACTGAAGAATTTCTATACAGAACTAAAATGGCTTCTGTTACTGTTATTATTTTTAACCTTAAAACCTATATTTAACCTTAAAACTTATATTTAACCTTAAAACCTATATTTAACCTTAAAACACACTAGAAGATAATAAATAGCACAGGGAATTTCAAAGGGATAAGTTGAACCAAATTAAAATGCTTTCATTCTTAACTTATCTCAACCAACCCAAGAGACTTGTTGTTTATCTGCATGTCAGGCTTAAACAGGAAGACCTATGAACAACAACTTTCCAATCATGGCCACCATGCTTCTTTTTTTCTTAGATTAGATTATCCAATATATTCTTCCATTTTTAAAATTGTTGAGAATGATTCAAGGAAAATTTGGCCACTATTTCTAGTAGATTATGTTATCATATAGAAGCTTCTTTATTGACTCAGGAGTAGTTCTCAACATGAATGAAGTGGAAAGTAAGAGGTGAACATTTAGAGATGGTCAGGTGTAAGAATTTATGATTTTACATTTATAGCCAATCAGGATTAAGGTGAGTTTCAGGGAGTAGAGAAGTAAGCTCCTAGTGAATCATCTCTAGTAAGTGCAGGTGTAGTGT